>NC_052311.1:13238393-13538393 GCF_016432855.1 Salvelinus namaycush | reverse complement strand
ATATCAGCACTCAACCCCCTCCGGAAGACAGACACCACAGAAGCAGAGGGTGAACCGAGACAGTAACACCATAAGTATAATTAACGGTAGTGTGCTCCTCACGGGTGGACAGCGTCAGGGTTCCGGACAGACTGGCTGATGCCGATTGCAAGAAGAGCCTGCAGGAGAGAGTGATAGGTGTTAACAGAACCTGCTGCCTTTCCACAATATACTGTATAGAAGACAGTTTACGATGACTATGATACATTTCAACTAACTTTTAAGTAACCATGGCTACTGGCGTTATCTACTGCAAACAGAGATGGGACCAATTATATTAATAAATAATTCTAACTCATTCCTAAATCGCAATATCAGGGCATGTGACGACATGTGAACTTCTTGGTACCCAGTGGATAGCGTGTGCGTCCCAACAATATCTCCTTTCCCCTGGAGTGTGCACTTGTTCACTACTCCCCACACATCTGAAAGCAGTGAATTGACTGAGGCATGGGATTGTGGGAAGTTTCTACAATATTTCCAATACCAGACATTTCCTTTCAAATCAGCGAAGGGAAGTGACCAAATGCACCCTGTGGGAAGGAGAGATAAGACATAGCCACTGTATCTGACCTGGTTGCAGGTGTCAGCCAGGGAGTGAATGGCCTCTGAGAACATGCTGGCTGATCCAGTGTACACCCAAGCCAGGAGCTTGAAGATGAAATTCAGTCCATTACTGAGGGCAGAGAAAAACAATCAACCTTACAACGTATAAACATCAAGAAAATAGTAGTTTTCACACAGGGCAGTTAAAGGTTCACCCTATCTTATAAACCTGCAATAGAATTCAATGGGTGGTTGCCAGTGTTTCCAACATTTTTTGTTCTACTACCTTTTCTTTGCATGATCGAGCATATTTTCCAACTGAATGTATCAACACGTTTGATTGTGGCTGTATGCAGACAGAGTTAAAGCTAGAATTCTTAATTGAAACGATAAAGCGGTTTCTCTGACCGTTTCAGTAAAAAGCTGAGGGATGGGCCTGGAGAAATGTAACCACTGAAATTCATAGACCGAGCTATGGATGCAAGGACTGACCATCCATGATATCACAATAATAGTTTTAACCATGTTGTTTTGAGGCTATACAGTGCGTTTACATTTACAAGCATTGGAGTAAAACCAGGTAATATTTTGGGTTCTGAAGGGGTACAACAGTTGAACTAAACTCATGAGGCATTTAAAGTTAAGTATATTCTTCAAGATTCAAATGGGCATATATAATTCATTTCCAAGTAAAAAAAAAAATTTGAAGTAGAAACTGCAGATTGCCCCTTTAAGACCCATACCGTGTCTTGTAAATGAATTACTCTAACTCCTGTACTTCCTGCCTGACATGGGGGTCAATGTGAACAGACCTAGTGGAGTCCCTCATGTGACTGCTAACTCAATAGCCCGACAGTGTCTGGTGTAAGAACCTACCCCTGAACAATTTGTACTTTACTTACATTTGAATCCTCAGATGAAGAAATTGAAAATGTAACTACATTAAAACAATTCTGGCATGCATAAGAATAATAAGCCATTTCTGTGTGGTGTTTTTATGAGTTTTCATGACTGTCAACTTCACAGTAGGGTAAAAAACAGAGTAATGATACTATGCCGGGAGGAGGGGAACACAGACGAGGGAAAGGAGACTTACATGCATATGGCCACCATCACCACCTTCCCCGGACCTTGTGAAAATGTTGCCCTCTTGCTGCCTGATCGGGGCTACATGAGAAGAAGGGAGTTCAAGCCTACTGGAGACATGTCACCTATATCAGACTTATTCTAGGAAAAACACTCGGGTCAATTCCATTTTAATTCAATTCTGAAAAAAATAACCACTTTCATTAATGTTTTAAAATCAAAGTTCTAGGTTAATGTTAATCTAGTTTAATGTAGAATTGACCCCTTTCAGCTAAATGGTACAAAAAAATTAATCAAGACATTAATGCAAAAACACATCTTTCGTTTTACCATAAGAGCCCTTCATACAGGCTACAGTTGCCAGCTAAGTCAAAGTTAGCATATTTAGATGATATTCTAGCACACAAAAATTAAGCACATTATAGAATGCACCATCACATGCTAGGGGGGTGCAGTATTGTCCTGTAAAGGAGTCCGGCACTATACAGAGGCACTCTGTCAATGACAGTCGGAGTGAATAACATTGTCATGTAATGCAGTGATAAAGGGCTTTGTGGATTAAATAACCCCACACTGGGTCAAAGGTCACGTGAAGGACATTGCCAGCTCTGGTTTTGGGTAGCGGCCAGCAGGACATGTAACTACTGTACTGTGGCCATTTCTCTGTCTATCATACGCAGCCTGGTCAGGAGATCCTGGCTGTACATCCATTTAGTCGTGGCTAGTATGGCAAAAAAAAATAACATGGCTAATATGATAGTAGGAATTGTGGATAGTCGCGTTTCTATCATTAAGATATCTTGGTAGATCTACACAAATGACCACCAGAAGATTTCTGGTCAAAATGTGTAATATGGATACATTTGCTCTTTTAATATTAGCTAAGCTTGAGGGCATTCCATAGGGAACAACATCACACTGCTTCAGGTCACATAGGGCCTAAACTCACCTTAGTGTTTCCCCAGAAATCTTTGTACTCCTTTAGCAACTGCTGATTCCGGAAAATATCTGAATGACACAATAAAAAGGGGCGACGTGACCTCAAACAGACTGAGTGCAAGCTTGTAGGAAACAGACACTCAGTGATTCCTCTCAAGAACACTAAGGAACCAGGCAGCCATCTGAGCTTAAGCCCAGGTCATATTCATTAAGGGATGCAATGGTAAATGGGACAGAAAATTTAAAATGAGCCTTCAAACACATTCTGTGACTAACTGTACAGAAATCGGAAGAACGTCTAGACTTGCACTGTTTATTCATTAGGCAACAGATTGAAGAAAACTGACTTGAAACAGTTTGTACAAGTCAGTTTTCAAGTCAGTTTTCTTCAATCTGTTGCCTAATGAATACAACCCATTAGAGACTAGGCAGGGTTACAAAAATAAAACAAAGCATATCATAAACAGCGCAAGTCTAGACGTTCTTCCGATTTTTGTACAGTTAGTCACAGAATGTGTTTGCAGGGTGGAAGACACTTACTCTCTTCGTACTCTCTCTCCTCCACTTTCCTGAGTTTCCTCTCTCTGTCAAGGGCTTCAGGACTTCCCCACACATCTAGAGCTCTGGAAGTCAGATCGAAAGCTTTCCATCAAGCAGTTCTTTCATATCGTATACAATATGGTCTACCTAATAGCATCACATTGGCATAAGGTTGCCAATGTGCTGGTCAACTGTAAAGTGCATGATTCCAACACTTGATATTTATTTTGGTGCTGCCAACACTTGCTTTTTAATTACATGATTTTATGAGTAGTAAGGAATGTAAAATGTACTAACTTGACTTCCACGTCTGATCGCAGGAATACAGTGAAAGCCTCGGTGTCGTCGTGGGGGCTGCGTCGACGGATTTTTCTTAGCTGCACCAGGTCACTGAGGTCACACGACAGAGACAGACAGACTAACAGTCAGTGGGCTGAGTATATTAAGAGTCTTTGCATCAATGACTGAGTCACGGGCATGTTAACATCCCATAATGTGATAATCACAACAGTGTGTTTCCCATTAGCTCAGTGGACGCTTGTAATGCTAAGCAGCACTGGTATGCCTGGAATACACTGGTTACAGAAAAGGATGTCTACAACTTCCTTCAATGTGTACATTACCAAAGCACCAACAGAAAACACACAAGATAACAATCCTTTTGCCTTGATTGACTTGCCCTGTATCCAGTCATGCTTCATAGTCTCAATTCACTGTTGTAGAGTGTTTACCTTGGCTTGAGACAGAACTCGTTCATAGCTCTCACTGCAGTGATAAAGTTGTTCTGGGTGTACTTGGATCCATAGTCCCTCTTCTTAAGGACAGCCCGCACTTTCACTTGAATTGTCTCCATTTGTGTCAGACCTTGTGGTGTTATTGAACCTGAGATAAAAAAAAAAATATATATATTATATAACAACGGTGATGAAATTCCCAATTCAAATAGAGTATACATAACTAAACACAATAACTGAAGACGTAATGCTTACTTAACAGAAGTACTTCCAGCTGCTTTAGGGGTTAGGGTCAAGCATGTTTCAACAACATTCTAAAGACCGATACTTATAATTTCCGATCTTGTCTCAACGCTGCAACTCCCCAACGGGTTCGGGAGAGGCGGAGTCAAGCGTCCTTCAAAACATGACCCGCCTAATTGCGCTCCTTAATACCCACCAGCTTAACCCGGAAGCGAGCCACACCAATGTGTCAGAGGAAACACTGTTCAACTGGCGACCGGGGGTCAGCCCGCAGACATCTGGCCAGCCACAAGGAGTCGCTAGAGCACGATGAGCCTAGTAAAGCGCTACCAGCCAAACCCTCCCCTAATCCAAACGATGCTGGGCCAATTGTGCGTCGTCCTATGGGACTCCCAGTCACGGCCGGTTGTGGCACAGCCCGGGAATGAACCTGGGTCTGTAGTAACGCCTCTAGCGATGCAGTGCCTAGACGTCTGCGCCACTCGGGAGGCCCCAAGACATACTTTTCATTCCTATTTTGATGTAGCAAGACTTCAAGGAAAGAGACTTCCCTGTTCTTACACCTCAACAGAATACTGGGGTGTATTTATTAGTGGCACAGTAGCAAAATGTTTTATCAACGGGTGTTAACAAGTTTGCTTCCGTTTGGTTCCTAGTGAACACATCCATGTATGTATTGCCAACACAGGACAAACAGTGGCTCTTACCTGGGGAGTCTGAATAGGCTTGTGCTGCCCCAGCCAGCACCTTCTCTGTAGTAGGTGGTCCTTGTGTAGGAGGAGGAGAGGGGCCATCCTTATTGCTGCCTGAGGTACAATAGTACTGGACCTGGCCTGTTGCTAGAGAGGCTACACGGAAGTCATGGCTGAACCACAGATTGTGCATCTCTACCTTGTGCCACCCTGTAGGGAAATGTGTGAGTGTGTTAGCTATAACATGTTTATTACATAGGTCCACAACACACACACACTTAGTACTGACAAAGAGTGTGATGCATAAAACAGTGCATCAAGTACTGACTTGAAAATGTGAGCCTCACCGTGGCATGGTCGAGCAACCCTGGGGGTTCGTTGTGACAGTGGGGCTCTTTGCTGCAGGTAGACCCTGCAGAGGACTTGCCATGGTCTCTGTGCCAGGCCGGTGAACATCCTTGCCGTTGCGGGGCTTCGTATAGCAATGCTGGAACTTGCTGTGAGTGATCACAAGACAGCACTGTCAGTGAGCATCGGTTGAGGGCGGCCAAACAACTGGCATCACACACCTCGTTAGCTAGCTACTTTCATAGCCATTAACGTTGGGTTAACATGATAAAAACCAACTCTCCTCCCAAAGAGAACATCATGATGTAACTACCATCTAGAACACTCTCTGGACCTGGCTGTAACGTTGGTTAGCTAATGCCGCCTCATCTCCCGACTCAGATCAGCTAGCTACAATAACACAGTTCCAAATGATCTGACCGGCTAGTAAAGCTAGTTAGCGGCTAGCTAGGTTAACAGGCAGAAGTTCAAATGACACAACTTGGCATTGCATTGACAGCGTCTTATAAACCTGGTCAATCTTACGGCAGTACTATCAATTCATAAAAACGGATGGATACTTTACAGTCTGCTAGCTAACTCGATCTTGGCAAGCCAGATAAAGCCAGCCAGTGCCATCGTCGGACGCCGGTGCGACACCATCAAACAGGTTTGGAAAAGCTAGCTAGCTAGCTAGCTAAAGTAAAGCGTCTTCCTACGTATACATTGCACGTTTGTTTTGGTTGTCAGAAAGTCGGTTAATACATGTTGATTTATTTCAGGACGGCCTTACCTTCTTGTGTTACATTTACTCCGCATATCTCACACCATTTTGAGTTCCGTGCACCTGTTAGCTAGTGACACAAAGGTCGCGTCCACTGCTCAAACGTTGCACGTATTAACCGATGGTTGCGTCCTACGTCATCGACGGTGTCATCGACTGACAGATTGCTATGAGACGAGATCGAAATTGGGGAGAAAAAGGGAGTAAAATACAACAACAAAAATGAGGTGCTTAGCTGATACGTCAAATACCTATCCAGGCTTTGTATGATCTGGCAGGCGTCAGCAACGCCTGGGCAACACACAAAAGTGGGAAGTGACGCTACTCTCGTGAGAGTATGATGGTTTCCACGAAATGGTAGTTGCCTGATATCGCGATGATTTTTACATTTATTTAACTCGGCAAGTCAGTTAAAAGAAAAAATTCTCATTTACAATGACGGCCAGCCGGACGACGCTGGGCCAATTGTGCGCCGCCCTATGGGACTCCCAATCACGGTCAGTTGTGATACAGCCTGGAATCGAACCAGGGTGTCTGTAGTGACGCCTCAACCACTGAGATGCAGTGCCCTCGATCGATGCGCCACTCGGGAGCCCAAATGTGTTACCATTGCGCCATCCTGTGTATGTAACAATAAATAAATGAATAATGATGTAACTATCAAATAATCTACCCAGGGCCTAAAATGCTGGTAGATTGTCTATTTCACCAGCCAAGTTGGTGGGTGGTCAGGGGTCCACAGTGCAAGCATTTCACTCGCATTTGTGAATAAAACAAATAGTAAAGTATGCTTACATTTTTAGTGAAAAGTATTTCTGACGTTATGTTTCATAGCTGGTAAATTAATCTCACAAAGTCAAAGAACTACAAATCCTATAGCCTATTCCACCTCGCGCTGCAACACTGCCTTGTAGGGGTCTGTGCGTACATACAGCTGACTGAGTGAAATAGGCATACAAGTTGGTCTAATTTACTTGAAACGAAAGTCTACTGAAGTAAGACTTTGTGCTTGTGTTTCTTGGTTATTTCCATTGTTTTGTTTACAAAATAGATTGTTCTTCAACGTTCGAAATTCAACTGCTAGGAAAGAGAAATTAACGCTTCCGCTAGTCAGACTCAATCTCACAGGCACAAACATGAATCAAAACCCGTTACCACGGTAACCTCCTGCACTTAAAGGGGCAGGTGAACATTGGTCTCCTAATAATTTGGTTAAGAATAAACCAAATTACTTATTAGTAATACATTTGTTTTAGAAACATTACAAAAATGCTCATCCGTTTTTGTGTTTTGTTGGGTGTAATTGTAAATAAAAAAATCTACCTGCCACAGTGGCTGGTGGACCAAAGAGTACATTTTAGGCCCTGCATCTACCATAAAGGCATACATGGGTCAAAGATAGTTAATTCAACACGGAAAGCGTACCAAATTCCAAAATAAATTGTAAGCAAAAACTAGTGCTAAAAATTGGCATTAAAAAGGTGTCAAAGAAGTGGAAAATAAAACATGATACAATACTTAAGAAAAAACTGCAGGTTTATTCAATGTGTATTACAATACAGTAGTAGTGAAATTGCGACCTAGTAGTGGTGGTAATTGGGGGCAGCGTTTACAGCGTTCTAAAACAATGACTGACAATCAGGGTTTCACATACACTAGGAGAGAGTTATCCTTACTCCCAACGCAATGACTTGACAACAATGCCTGTAGAAGATCCCCCACTTCCATTTCACAGTCATGAGAAAAATCTTGCATGTTTAATAAATTGATAAGCAATGCTTAAACACCCACAGTACAGATGAAGAAAGCAGTAACTTCATTGTCTTGGTCCATCTAGGCATTTTCAAAAATATTCATACGAGGTGCACAAAAGAGGTCACTTAAATGAAAGAAAATGGAAGTAGAGAGCTGTTATTGAACATTGAGTTGCCAAGCCCTTGCAAAAGAAGACGGTTGAGCCACTTGTTTCCTGGTATAGTGATTCTCGCTGGTGCTGTATCGGAAATTAAGGATCGTCGAGATGTTTGCGTTGTTAACGCATCGTAACAAACTCCTCGGACGAGGTGGGGTGAATGGCAATAGTCTTGTCAAAGTCTGCTTTAGTTGCGCCCATCTTGATGGCTACCGCGAAGCCTTGCAACATCTCGTCACAGCCAATGCCCTGCATATGAAGGCCAACCACCTTGGGGGGGAAAGAGATAGGTCATTTTTGTTAGATTGAGGCAGGCTAAACATGCTGGCATGAATGGTTTGCTCATTGAGCTGAATATAGAGGGGTCTAGGGTAGTGTTATTCAATCCTGGGTTGTGTTCATTAGGGCATGCAATGTAGAATTCAAAATGTATCGCAACGGAAAAATAAAATGATAGTTTCCTATTGGATCGAGTCCCATAGGGCGGCACACAATTGGCCCAGCATCGTCCGGGTTTGGATGGTGTAGGCCATCACTGTAATTAAGAATTTGTTCTTAACTGACTTGCCTAGTGAAATAAAGGTTAAATAAATACAAAAATGTACAATTTTACAAAAAAGTCCCTCCCTGTTTCAGTCTCTTCCGTTTAGTGCCTAATGAACAAAGATTTATTCAAACCCATCTATGAACACACCTACTTCATCAAATCAAGGGCTTCATTAGTTGATCAGGGGCCAGATTCAAATCAGATCCACTTTAGGCGAAATCCGCATAGCTGATGTTTTGACCGTTTTGGAGGTGGAACTGCGTAAGAGCTGTCAAATCCACAATGGTTCCCGGCTTTTCACCTAAAGCGGACATTGCAATTGTCTGCACAGAGTCGCATTGAGAGAAATACCATGCAGCCTTGTTTACAAGTTCAAACATTGGATTATTTTAATGAAATCTACACCTTGATTAGGTGTTCTGGAGCCTAAATGATTTTCAATTTGAGCATAATTACTTCTAATTAGGGAAAGGGGGATACCTAGTCAGTTGTACAACTGAATGCATTCAACTGAAATGTGTCTTCCGCATTCAACCCAACCCCTCTGAATCAGAGAGGTGCGGAGGGCTGCCATAATCAACATCCATGTCTTCGGCGCCCGGGGAACAGCAAGTTAGCTGCCTTGCTCAGGGGCAGAACAACAGATTTTTACCTTGTCAGCTCGGGGATTCGATCCAGCAACCCTTCGGTTACTGGCCCAACGCTCTAACCACTAGGCTACCTGCCGTGGTCTCCAGGACCAGGTTTAAGGGGCCTCTCACCTTCTCCTCCTTGCCCACACACACCAGCTTCATGATGCACTGAGTCTTCCTGGTGGTGATGGCGTGATACATGGGGGTGAAGGAGGTCTTGTAAGACTTCACGTTCTCCTTCCCCCTGTTTTTAATCGCCTCCTCTGTAACACAAGGAGACCAAATGTAAGACCATCAGCTTCTCTACTAATGAAAAACACAAACACAAGGCTGCTTTCCAATTGGCACCCTATTCCCTAAAACATGTGCTACTTTTGACAAGGGCCCGGTTTTCCAAAAGCATCTTAAGGCTAAGTTCATCATAAGAACCTTCGTAGGAGCATCGTTAACTCTCCAAGCTGTTTCCCCAAAACTATCGCTAAAGTTGCACTTGAATACGCTCGTTATTTGTTTAATTTTTGCCTCAATATAGTTTATGATGTGTAACATGTGCGCAATGATGTCTTGATATAGTGCATTATTTTATGGTAAGCATTAGAATAATATTTGCAGCCATAGGCGATAATATCTTTCTAGGAGCTGATCCGTCATCAGTATTGTGGAATAATTCTAATGTTAAGGTAAGATTCCAATGGAGAAAGCCGATCCGAGAGCAGCGCTGCCTTTCTTTCAATCCTATCAGTATCCACACTATGCCTCAACGATGCACTTAGCGAACATTCTCTCTGCATGGTTTTTGGGAAATGCATGTTACAACGCCGTCCGTTGTAGGAAAGATGCATTGTTAAAACACTTGTAAGCCTAAGTTCCATTGCTATTGGGAAACCGGGCCCAGGCTGGTTATTTATCCAACAGACTGACAGAGAAACACGCCAACTCATCCCACTTCAGCGGAGAACATTTACAATAAGGGGAACCATCCACCTGAGGACTTCTTTGCCAAGAGCGCACTCACCTTCCGTGAGGCCCACCGTGCCGATGGGTGGGTGACTGAAAACTACCGTGGGAATGTTGGAGAAGTCGACCTTGGCATCTTCCTTGCCGTCAAACAGTCTGTGTGCCAGCTTTCTGCCCGCTGCAATGGCGACTGCCCACACCCAACAGAAAAAATGTCCCAATTGAAATTTGCAATGCAAAAATGTGTCTATCAACGGTACACTGTGCGATTATATTTATAGTTATCTTCTTCCTTATCCATTACAGACAATCTATTCACATTCAACATGATTCTTAGGTGAATTGCAAGCTGTATACAGTTGAAGTTATGTCTGTAACTAGACACAAGTATGGTTCAAAATGGCCACTTTTTTGTCTGCCATACCCCTGATGAGTATTAACAGCCTACCAGGAGTAAGGAGGGCCTTCCCGCACACGTCTCCTACAGCGTAGATCCCTTGGCGAGTGGTGTTCTGGAACTCATCTACAACGATGAAGCCTCTCTCATCAATATCCACACCCTGTCGAATAAGATAAGACATCCAACCTTCAGTAAGCTGCCACATCCCATACACTGACACAGGGTTTGTACTTTATATTGAAATCGTTGGGACTATTATTCACAACACTCATACATGTAGCTCTAGCTGCTTTAAAAACATTACATTTCTCTTTTTGCAACATCTATGAGAAAACAGTGAGCAATGCAGGCAATGGAATCGCAGTGTACAGCATACCAAAATCGTTTCCTAATCCCTTGCCACGTACTGTAACTATAAAAGGTTTTAGCAACATCTCCACATTTTTTTCTAGAGACCTTTGTAAACAGTCTGAGGAGTGATCCTCACCATCTGGCTGAGGTTGAGGCCGGCGGTGTTGGGCTCTCGGCCGATGGCCCATAGCAGACAGTCCACCTCCTGGATGGTGCCGATTATCTCCTCCTCGTTCTTCTTCTCTGGGTCTTTGGTTACCAGTGTGACCTCCAACAGGCCATTGCCTGTCTTACTCACCAACTTCACCTGACAGCAGACACAGGTTATAGCAGACTATCAGCATGTTTCAGAGGATCAGTTTGAGCAAGGCAAGGTGCAGAATCACTTGATCTTGAGGATCACATAATGAGTAGTTATTTGGGATGTAAGGTAGCTAGTGATTCTGCGTAGTCTGCCTATAACCTAGTTGATCTCACCGAAACAATAATGACCACTTTGGGATAACAGTGGAAGGACAATGTACATGTTATACATACATTCATTGACAAAATGTTGGACACGTTATAATCATAGAAATGTTCATGGTCAAAATGGTGGATACATTATAATCATGCTACTCAAAACAAGAAAAATAGTAGTTATAGACTACCATCATTAAAGAAATGCTTTTACCTGAGTATTTTTCCACAACTCTATGCCAGAGTTCTGCAATTCTTTGGTGCAATTTGAGCTTATCAAGGTGTCGAAGTTTCTCAACACCTGTAGGGGAAAGGTAAAAAGGATTAGACATGCCCTCGTGGCCACCTCTTGTACATGCCACACCTCTAAAAACTGTCACTCGTGTTTGTGGGATGATATATGGGCCAATGTCTGCCTGGATTGGTTCTTACCCCTGTCTGTCGACATATGATGGATGTTTTGGAACCCAGTGTGGAAAGGATGCCAGCCATTTCCACAGCAATATATCCAGCCCCCACTATGACGCTGCGCCTGTTGGGAGGAAACATTTAAAAGGATGAAACACACACTTACACAACACAATCTGTCAAACAGCCAAGCCAAGATATCAATATCTCTGATGGAAATTATTGTCTTTAACAACATTAAACTTACTTAGGAAGGCTTTCAAGTTCAAAAAAGCCATCACTGGTGATGCCAAGACTTGCCCCTGGAATTATATGAAAAGTTAAAGCGAGAATCCTTAAAGGATCTCTCCACCCGTTTCACTAAAAAGCTACGGGTTGGGCCTGAGAAATGTACGCACTTTCAAATCATAGACAGAGCTGTTTGCAAGGGCTGACCGTCCTTAGTGTCACAACTATCGTTTTAACCATGTTTTGAGGCTATACAGTGTTTGTTGACATTTACTTTGTTTACAAACATTGGAGTAAACAAGCTTATATTTTGGGTTCTGACCGGTACGACAGTTAAACTAAGCTCATGAGGCATTTATAAGTTATATTCTTCAAGAATGAATGGGTTTCATTATCATTAATTTATAAGTCCAAAAATGGATGCCGCAAATAAGGATTCTAACTTTAACCAAGCTTATTATTTCATTTTATATTTGAAAAGCACGATTTCTTCAAAATAAATAAAAATTCTGTGAAAATAATTTGATAAAATAAAAAGAATGATCAATGTATACAATTTGAACAGCAACAATGAGCATATAGCAAACGTTTAGGTATAGCAATTTTACATAGTAGACTGCAATACCTTAATCGAAAGACCAGTTATACTTTAAAGCTACAATATGTAACTTCTTGGGGGACCCGACCAAATTCACATAGAAATTTAAGTTATAGATCTGTAATTCTCATTGAAAGCAAGTCTACAAAGCGGTAGATCTTTTCAGTGCTTCCCGTTCTTAAGTTTCATTTTAGCATCTTTTACCAGCTTCAAACAGCTGAAAATACAATATTTAGCGGTATGGAAAATATATTTCACAGCGGTTTAGATGGTAAAAGGATTCTCTACACTACGCTTGCTTGTTTTGTCACAAACTGAAATTTGGCGAACTATTCACATTTTTTAGCAACCAGGAAATGGCAGAGAGATTTCTGCATAGTGCATCTTTAAACTAAACATAACTTTTCAAACTTAACGAAGACTTCATTAACCCTTTCTGAAGCTTAAATAGACACAAATTACATGCTAGACAAAGAATGGCAAAAGGGTTGTCACTTTTCACAAATAACTTTTTTAGGTTGTTGTTCATTTAAATATGCACCCTAGGTCATACCGTAATGTTGAGGGAGCGAGCACACAAGGCATTTCGCTGCACCTTTTATACCTGCTGTAAACTGTGTACGTGACAAATACAATTTAATTGTGTAGTCTTACCTGGCACATCATCGTCACTCAAGACAGAAGGGAACCCTCCTGTGGCAATGAGGATATGAGGCGCGGTGTACTTCTTCCCATTCACCTCAACAGTGGGGTCAGGGCCGTCAATGAACCTGGCATGACCCTGAATCGTTTGAATTTTAGCCTGTGGGAGACGACCAGTTACCATTCCGTTCCAGGTGCAAACATGTGAATAAAAACACAATTGTCATAAATATAGGCTATTATGGTGTATGTCTATGCATGTCAAAACCTGTTTTATGGATGATGAGGGAAAGCTAAATATACACTACAGTCAGTGAACTCGTTTAAGCTTACCTTGTCAAGATTGTCGCGATAGATGCGATTAAGCCGACTAACATATGCATCTCTTTTGGTCTTAATAGTTCTGCACACAAAAGAAAAAAGGAATGATTACAGAACTGGAGACATTTTCCTCTTAATTTGGGCTCTCGAGTGGCGCAGCAATTATGATCAATTACCCCAGTCAAAACTGATATTAATGGATGACATCATTGGTGATAATAATTACTGATGTGCTCCCGAGTGGCGCAGCGGTCTAAGGCACTGCATCTCAGTGCTAGAGGTGTCACTACAGAACCTGGTTCAATTCCAGGCTGTATCACAACCGGCCGTGATTGGGAGTCCCGTAGGGACAATTGGCCCAGCGTCGTCCGGGTTAGGGTTTGGCCGTCATTGTAAATAAGAATTTGTTCTTAACGGACTTGACTAGTTAAATAAAAATATATAACTCATTAATTCATTTTATAAACACAAATTTCTAAATATGTTCCAATGTTGCACATAATGTCAAAATGTAAATTTGGCGCGCTCACAGAAAAGCTTGATGGCATAATAATAATTGAAAAACAGCATGTTATGTTGCACATGACGAATTAAATGATATCAGTTTTAACTGGTTGTGGCCACTTCCTTAGTCTACACTATCAATCCCAGTCACCTGGGTAACAGAATCTGTGTGGAGTTAGTTGCCAAATAGATTAACGCAAAGGAAGGCTAAAGTTGGGCAACAGACTGCTATGTAAACTGAGAACTGGATGGGGAACAAAAGGAGCATGACTTGCAGATAGTTCAAATAACAACATCTTAACAAAGCCTCTGACTGTTATCTTAAAGGTCAGTTCATGAAAAATCTGCAATGTCTCATCATGAATCTGCCATTTCACATCAATAGAAATGTGTGGTACCCTTTCACACGCACACCCATGCAAGCACACAAACACCCCCACATGAAAGAATGAGGAACCAAAGAAAAGGCTTGCCTTGTGCAAGAATATCACATTAACACGTCAATGCAAAAAGAAACAAGAAATGGTGTGTGAGGGCTCTAACTAAGTTGACAGGATGCAGTAATTTAAGGTGTGAGAGGAAAGGCTGATTTCAGAACAAGTCCGTCAACTGTGGCGACTTCAAGTCAGATACTTACTCCCAGCTGAAGCGAACGTGTCCGCCGTCAAAACCATAGTCAGAGTGATCGTGGAGATATTCTGCATGAACTGCAGCATTCCACATAACCTGAGACCAAAAACAAACACTTAATTGCGGGATCACATTCTTCTGGACCTTTTTATTACTGTACCCTACAAATACCCATAAATCGTGTGTGTGTTTAATAAATGTGTATTTAATATTCCACACACACAGCACAAAACTTACTCTACTAACAGTGCCTAGGCTACTTACACATGCCCCCCCACCCCCACCCCCACCAGGAGGCTGACTATAAAACAATACCTTCTTAGGTACACAGCCGACATTGACCTAAAGAAGAAAAGGACAAAAAGGCGACAAACATGAGCATGACTAAAAATCAAGCGAACACAGGAAGTGTCAAGTCCTTCAAGGAATTAGTTAACTGCATTGCATCATTAAATATGTAGTAATTGAAATATAATAGCAATGTATGAAAAGGAACCATCCATGCTCCTACCCAAGAAACATGGGTGTGTGTGATTGATGTTGAGACAAAGCAATGGGGAGCCGAAGAATCGTCTTGCATTTTGCAAGAATACTGGCCACAGCTCTGAAATTACATTGCACCAACTCAGATTGGAGAAGTTCTGGTATGTTGTGTGGGAGAGCAATACTTTATACCAGGGACAGGCAACTGGCAGCTTTTGTAGGACTTTTAAAATATTTTTTTATATACATGCTTTTGGGGGAAGGGACTCAGTCGGGGTCTCTACTTACTGTTGAGAGTTAGAATACACAAGATTACATTTTGACATTTGGTTGTGCATCAGCAGTTACTTAATTAGCCCATGTCAGCTAACATTTTTTAGATTGGTAAATTAGTCAAGCTATCTAAACTTGTAGTAAGCATGGTCAAATCTATTGACCGTCAGTTATCATATTCATACACATGGCAAAATGTGTAGAATGGCAGGAAATTAGCTGTAAAACTGGCATTTTTTTCTCTCCAACCCATGGCAAAATGAGTGGAATAGTATGAAATTTGTTTAAAATTGTGAAATATTCTCTCCACCCCATGGTAAAATGGTAGAATTGCAGGAAATTAACTTGAAATTAAAGGTTTCTCTTTGCTGTCACAGAGGAGCTGCTAAAATGTTTTCCTTGTGGCCCCCACCACCATCAAAGTTGCCCATCCCTGCATTATACACTTTAGCTCAAAAGATTGTACAATTCCTTAGAGCTATATAAGGTAGACCAGGCTTTGTGGATGTCAGACATGGTAACTATAATAGCTTATCTTCCATAGACTGAAATGTGGAGAAGGGGGTGATGAACACCTGTGGCCATAACTCTAGTACTGTTAAACAAAATTATTATGTACCAGTAGAATGCTCGTGCGCTGGATCGGTGCCCACTGCTTTTAACTCTAACAAACCACAACATTGTGCACAAAAACATCCCACAAAAAGAGTATGGTCTCGAGGCTTCGCAATGAATCCGTTGTTAACTACACGTGACAACTTTACAGAATATCAGAGACTGAACCGTGGAAATTAGGCCTATGCGATGTCATTTCAGAGTTGCTTTTGGAACTATTCATATAAGTACAGTGGTTATAACCAGGATAACTTTTTACTCACACAGGTACCTCCGAGTTTGTGACTCTCGACCACCGCGGCAGTGGCCCCGAGCTCCGCTGCCCTGCGTGCACCGGCTAGACCCCCAGATCCACCTCCAATCACTAGAAAATCGAACCGGGTTGTCGCATCTGAGGCCATACTCCGACGGATAAGTTTGTGTCTGTAGGAGGGTGAAAGCAATCGCCGGAGTGAGAAAAGAAGAACTTGCATCCGGGCAAACGGTATTATTATTACCATAACCAGGAAGCTCACACACCACCGGACGCAGTTGTTTTGGGCGAATGGGAGGGTCAATCCCCGAAGTGAAAGCTAGTGCTTAGTCATTGTGAATTGGAACAATGGTCTGTAAATCCCAGAAACAATTTTAACATAGTCATGGTGATGTGCAGTCTGTTAGCCTACAATGATAGGCTAATCTCACAATATGTGATATGAGGAGCACTGACAGAATGAATGGCAAAATATAGGCCTACAGTCTACCCTTTTTAATGTAAGGATAATACCTATATAATATCAGCAGTGTCATCATCCTAAGGGCAATCTTATATGAATAGCTAAAGCCACCGCATGGGGGACACAACTTCATTTTCTTTTTGATCATGCACGGGGATGGCTGACAAATTATTAGTCAACTAACGTTATTCAATGATTCATAGAAAAACATTTCAAGTTGATTTAGAGAAAAAGAGACTCACCTAGACAGTGCCACTGTCAAAGTCGTGTTCACAGTGCTTGAAAGTGACTGTCTGCATATTTTGACCCACTGCATGTTTCACGGTCTGTAGTTTATTTCATATCAACATATTTTGCTGTGTACTCGGTTGTAACGCGTCTTTAACACATTTAATGGATGGAAACAAAGTATATACAACATGCAGTTTACAAAATAAAGCTACTTCCTGAGCCGTTAGAAAGGACTTTCAAAATAAAAGCTCGAAACCTCATAGGCTGTAGAAAGATATGAGCAATTTGTTGCCAAGCATATGCGTAATGCTTCACTAAATATTCCTAAATTAGCTATGGAATGGCGTTTTTGGATGATAGCTCCAGTGATATTTCAGCTGGATAAACGACGAAAATATAGGACGTATATGTCAATCCCGCTAGGGGTTAACTCGAGTTGATCACGCGTGACCATCGGAGCCAATCAAAATCTCTTTCGACCCGCACGCATTTCCTCCGTAGGCCTTCAGAGCTTTCTTCAACCTGAAACAGTGTTGCCATGTTTGTTTTTTTCCTGCTGGTTAGGCTACTTTGAAAACGATGTCGCGGGTGAAAATGTATTGGTTGCGGGTTTTTGGACTATTTCTAATTTACACCGCGGCCGCCATGGCATTTCTATTAAAACATATATATTTCACCGTGACCTGCTGCTGACTGTCAGGGGGGAGGGAGGTAGGCTATTGTGGAGTGAGTGGTGTGTGTGTTGAGAGAGCACAACTGTTATTGGCTGAGTCATGTAGAGGGAGCAGCACGCGCACGTTGTGACAACTTTTTACCATTTAATGTCAGTTTCATTGAGGACTTTTCCCTATAAAGAGAACCACGTGAGGGTGTTCCATAACTTCCATTTCAAATTTCCATTCGGGCAGCCCCGAGACCCAAGAACTGAGCATGCATAAATCACTTAACTTGATGCCGTTTTCTTTAATTAAAGTTAACATTAGAATGCAGTTTAAACCACTTCCGAGCGAATTTATGTAATTCGCTCAATCTCGTTTTCCAGTGCATTATCTTCATTATTTATTGATGTGCACCAGTTCTAGCTTAATTCATGTTTTACGGGAAAAGGGTTGGAAATAGTTGTCTCCATATTGACGATCTAAATAGCCTACCTATAAATGTGGATAGTGATACATTTGCCTCTGTTGGCTACCCTTTGATACAAAAATCGAAAAAATAAAAACTGTCTGTTGATCATATTCAGTGTGTATGTATATATATATATATATACTCATTATTTAATTCAATGATTTAAATGATGACCCCAGTAGCCTATTTCAGCAGGCTATTGGGAAACACAGGCACTTCTTACCTCGAAATCGCCTCGCTATTCATGTTGATTAAAATCGTCTGTGGTAATTTAGCAAGCTGCTAAATCGTTCAGTTAACATCTTGCCTACATCTTGTCTAGGCTACTGTAGACTATCTGAAATGAGATGTAGGCCCATCATTTGATAAAGGCTAACTGTCTTTATCTAAGCAAACCATGGAAAAGTTGAATTACAATCATAAACCCAGATTTTAGTCTGTAGCCTATGTCTCTTGCAATGACAAGTCAATCTCCTAACATTTGTTTTTTTATCTTCATCCAAGTATTTCTTGCTCAGGGATTTTGAGATCCTCTGTCCAGCTTTCATCACTCAAACTCTCCTGACTGATTTCTCTGTAGTTAAACACATGCACAAAGGGGATTTATTTACAATTAGTAACTGGGTGGTTCTTACTTACTGACTTTATTGTCCCCATGGGGAAATTTTGTTGCATTGTCACGTACACGTTTAAATACAAAACAAAATTGACAATACAACTTTTATAACAGTTACATACCAATAAAACATTTATTTTTAAAGACTAGCCTGCTGGCCTTACTGAGTTGATAGGAACATTAGCCCGAGCTATTTAGGAGGGATATCACACCTGGCACAAATGATTGTCTAGTTCTGTTTGTCTAGTTCGATCCCTGAATGCTGATTGGCTGAAAGCCGTTGTATATCAGACCATATACCATGGGTATGACAATTTTTTGTTTTGTTTTACTGTTCTAATTATGCTGGTAACCAGTTTATAATAGCAATAAGGCACTCAGGGGGTTTGTGGTATATGGCCAATATACCACTGCTAACAAATGTACTGAGGCACTCTGTGTTGTGTCATGCTTAAGCACAGCCCTTAGCCATGGTACATACCCCTTGTGCCTTATTGCTTAATAATAGCAGTCAAACGAGTTAAGTCGACATCCATTGATGGAAAATTATCTGGCGAATTTAATAAGTGCAAATTGTATTTTCTCTTGAACATATTCAAATTCCTTTATTACATTGTCATAGCTCACAAATATTATTTTGAGGAAAACCGAATTTAGCTTCTTATGTCGTTACAAGTTACTACGATATGCCGCCTTAATTGGCTCGATAACGTTATGGAAAAAGGTTTTATTGTATAAATGTGGCAACTCCTGTCGTGCAAAAAAAAGGGTTCGTTTTCTGGTCTTTTGTGCGGGTTTAGAGTGGTCATTGCAACTGAAATTTTACTTGACCTGGCAACATGGCCTGAAAGAATGTGCAGAAAAATAACGGAGAAACGCAACATCGTAACTGCTGAAATTGTATTTGCTGTAAATGTTGTGATTATTTCAAGCATTTGAAATCCACTCGTTGGCGTATGGAAGTCGGCGCGTCCCAAATGTAGCAGAACATGACAGCACAAAGTCAAAATGTCAACAAAGGTTTGTTCACCCAAAATTGTCACATGCTAATGTAGCTAGGCTAACGTAGCCTCCTCTGTCGGTTTTAATCTCGTGGAAAACAGCCATGGGATAAACAATTCAAATTATTATTAAACATTTTCAATTCGATAAAGGGGCAATCTGCAGTTCATACAACAACAACAACGCGAGAAAACGCCAATTTCATGGTAAAAAGAGGGTGGGGCTGGAGAAATGTAACCACTCAAATTCATAGTTATTTCTCGATTCATTGATTTTCTACTTGCTTCCTCAAAACGCTTTGGAGAAGGTCAGCGGCAAGGGTTCTTCTCTTATAAGAGGCGAGGAGATGCCTAGGTAGCACAGAAAGATGAACAAGGTTTTGAGACTATAGTGTTTGTTTACAATTACGTTGTTTACATCGTGAAACGAGCTTATCTATATGGATTGTGTGATATGTCCAGTCATCTAAATGTTGACATGTGGTTGCATGATCCCAAATCAAAATAGGCACTAGCCCAATATTAAACCTTTGATTTTAATTATTGCATTAATCTAAGGGCATTCCATAACGATTGCTTTCAAGATAACTCATGGTCCAATGCCTAGCTATTGGCAGCGTGTGTCCCGAAGCTACATCCATAATCGGTAGATGGTTCTGAATGGAGAATTACCGTTTGCAACACAGAGCAGTGAACAAGAAACTATTCAATCCAGTTTTTAGATGCAGCCCCTGTCTGGGAGAGCACCTGGCTGTTTTGCGGGACTCATTAGCTAACAACAGACAGGTGAACCACCGACAGGTGTGTGCAAAAACAAGTAATTGGCATCCATATTCGATTTTGATTTGGGGAGGGGTAGCATCTAAAAACTGGGTTGAATAGTTTCTTATTCACAGCTCGGCAATTCAAGCTGAGATTCTCCCATCAGAACCGTCTACTGAGTATGGCTGTCGATTTGGACACGGAACACATGCTGCTAGCAGGTAAAGTCATTGGGCCATGCGTTATCTCCAATGCAGTTGCTATGGAATGCCCTTAGATCTTGTCTTATAAATTAATGAAATAATTAATCATAGGTCTAATATTGGGCACACATATTTAGAGTACAGTCGTTGTTACTAATAATGTATTTTTGGGGCATAAATCAACACTAATTTCTATTATTCTGTTCTCCACACAGGAAGGAAGAAGACAGCCCAACCTGGAGTAGCAGGTCTGAACAACCTATCAAATGGGAATCCTGCAAATCAAAACACTCACAGTTCATTTGTGCAGGATTCAAGAAGGCCAGATGAGTTTGACTTTGAGTGTGTGGTAAATTCCAAATTCAAAAACTCAGAAGTGTGGTTTTGTGAGAAATGTCGCTTTTTGACCACAGATTTTGACGATTACAGCAGCCATATTATGGAGCATGCGGTAATGAGATTTTACTGCTTCTATTGTAACCATGTCTCATACAGCGAGGCCGAATTAAACCACCATGTAGAACAGCACACCAGAGTACACCCCTTCAAGTGTCAGTTCTGTGATTATAGAGCTGTGAAGAAAGACTATGTTGAAATGCATATGAAGCGAATACACAATGCGCCTCCTGAGAAAGTATCCAGTGCTTTGCCCAGAGGTCCCAAACCGGCCTCTCTCCCCAGTGCTCTGCCCAGAGATCCCACATTATCAGGGATCTTAAATACAAGGGTCGCACCTTTGCGCACTAAGAATATTACAACCAGAGTGGATGAAGGAAGACCTATGGATGGGACACTGGATGCAAACATATTGCCCAAAGTAGAGGTGGAGCTGTTGGCACCTTTAAATGAACCAATTCAACACAACAGGCCTTTGACTGTCTCTTTCCCTGAAGTGGGGACCATCCCCCCTGGCTGCCTTGTTGAACTTGTTGAGGTGAAAACAGTTAATGGGACCAAGGAACTAAAGTTGAGACTTGTCTCACAACAATCTAATGGGTCTGTAGTGAAAGCCTGTCGGACCACAACCTCACAAAATGCCACTTTGTGTAAATCATCTATGTCCAACGCCACTCCAACTAGAGAAAAGCCAGTGAAGAAGAGAACTTGCACAGGCAACATATCAACCCGACAAATAAATAACCAGAAACAAAAGGATTTAACAACTGCCCCCTCCACAAATGGCATACAACTGAAAAAACACTCTGAAGAATTGCTGGTGATGGTGAAAGATGTAAATCAGCCATTTGAGATAAAGAAAGAGGAAGTGAAGGAAGAGAACTGTGATTCTGTGCAAAAATCTGAACGCTTGCATTCATTTACAGCTGTCTCGAGTGTGTCCATGATGGGAAACGTCAATGGCACCAAATCACCCTTTGTTGCACCTGCTGCAATGTCGTCTTTTGTATTGTGCAACCCTAGAAGTAGCACCCTGGTCATTCCCTCTCCAACAAACCAACCTAAAGTGGATGAGACTTGTCATGTGGCTGACTCAATCACCTCTGGTTGGACTCAATCTGAGAATCCATTAGTAGATGACGTGCCAGGACCAAAAGGTTTCCCAGTCATTTCAGCTGTATTTTCTCTAAGTAGCCCTCAGCTCTTGGCGGTGGCTCTTCGGACCATAGCTTTGGGTAATAATTCACCCTCTGCAACGGGAGAGCAAGGAAATGTCAAGAATTCTTTGATCCTCACACCTGCTAAGACAACAGCAGTGTGCAAAGGGCATGAACACAAGATAAAGCCAGGAAACACTGACATGGCCCCCGAGGGTTTGTCCTCTGTTCATGCACCTCAAATGATTCCAAAAACCTGTCACCAGGTGCAGAGTGCTCAATGTTCTAGACACACCCAATCACTAACAAGTAATCCCTTGAGCACCAAGGGGGAGAATAACAGTGTTACAATAAAGCTTCACAAGAAAACAGTTTTGAATATGAAAAAAAGTCCTCCAAATGTGGCCAAAAAAACAGTAGACACACGGGACAGTTGGATTGGCCAAATTGACACTGAAAAAGGGTCAGTCCCCAGACACTGGAAAAGTTCAGCAAACAAGCGGGACATTTCTGGTAGACTCTCTTCCTGCCTGAAGCTCTCATTGAAAAGGATACGAGTAGAAGAGGAAAGTAGCCTTCAACGTTGCACACCTGAGTTGAACCAACGAAGGAAGAAAAGAAGACGACGAGACATGGTATCTGGGTCAAAGACTTTCACCCACCTGTTAGATACCACAGGTGACAGGGTTATTATCTGCCCAACTCCACTGAAAGAAGACCAGCTGGTGAAGCAACCAGGCCCAAACCAACCTGTTGTGGTTCTCAACCATCCCAAGCCTCTGGTTCTGAGAGGGAGGTTAGGAATGGAGACGATTCCAGACATTGGTCCAACATGTCACATAATGAAAATGAAGTTGAGCAAAGTAATGGGACATACGTATGAGGTGATTGGATGTACCGTTAAGGCCTCTCCTTAGGGTGATGGCAAATTGTTATGGAAAATGATAGATTTATTTGCTGGGGACAGAACACTAAACATTGAGTTATCAAGAGTCTGATGCATTGCGCCATTAAGGGTTGGCTTGCACTCATTTCCAGGGTCCCTAGATGAGCTTCAGATTAATAATGGATAGACATTTCATACAATTTGTTACTTCATAGATGATGAAAGACTGAACCCCATTGAGAGAAACAAGTGGGCATTCAGGCAGGCAGGCAGGCAGGCAGGCAGGCATCATATATATATTTTTTTTTAACAATTAGCATTTTTGCTGCAGTATCATTGGTAGCACAGATCTGTGTAAATATGATTGTATATTTGAATGAACTGACATTGCAATTTTTTTCTGATGGACGGACAACTGCTTAAATTAAATGAATGTCAATTATTTTGAATGCATTTTGAATAAAATAATATGTAACCCCCTGGTTACTTTTAGCTGGACTGCATTGAATTACTGTGTTCAACACTAGGCAACAGTCGGACACGAGGGAGAATAGAACACCAGCAATGTTGCTAATTTGATGTTTTGAGTATTTAAGTTGATAACTCACTCTTTAATTAACTAGATAGCTACACAAAAATAGTGTATAGAATGATAGCCATGAGGACAGCAAGGGAATTTTATTTTTCAACTGTCATCGTAAGACCAGACCAGGCACATCTCTCTGCCGTTGTCTCTGAAAAAAGCAATTGTAGCTAGAGCTGCCACCCGATACCAGTGTTTTAACATCAAAATATAAATAGTTGTCAATCCTACTACAGAACTCTGAAAATGTTACCACATAGTGAATAGAATGTTCATGCTAAACCTCTTTCCAATGATCACTGACTTTTTGTATTGTAGCTCTGAAAAAAGTTTGGTTATATTATCCAACCTCATCATTCCTGTTTTATATTTTGCATTTATTATGGTTGACTGACTTGACATTAACATTTTAAGTTCCTAGTGGAACAAAGTAACTCAGTGCTACTCTATTGAACCCTTTTCTAGACTTTTACATTTTTAACCATAATTCCAGGTGGTTCCTGCCATCGTTATCCCTTGTTTTCTTTGGACTTTTTGTCATGGTTACTGCTGTATATTGCTAGAAGTGTTTGAACCGCTCCCTCAATCATCTGTTTTTCCGTATTTTTTATGTAAAAGTATCAGAGAAAATATTGAGTTGTTTTAGGTTTGACCATAACAATATATTTATCAAAATATAGCTCTTGTTTAGATGTGGTGCAGATCTTTAAATGTACATGTATTTTGGTTTCCTTTGAAATTTCTCTCATCTTTTAAATGGGAGTTATTCGCATAATAACAATTATAGTTGTCGTTCTCATGTTGTCAGTGTTTTCTGTCCTCTATATTATGTATTATCTTAATGTGCCATTTTGAATAAAGATCTTTTTTCATACATTCGCATTGCTGTATTATTTACATGTACAGGGCCTAAAAAAAAGTCTACACCCCCTTGAACCTTTTTCACATTTTGTTGGTTTACAAAATGTGATTAAAATTAATTTAGTTGTACTTTTTTTTGTCAACGATCTACTGAAAATACTCTGTCAAAGTCGAGTAAAAATTCTAACATTTCTTTTTAAAGATTAATAAAAAATCTAACACTAATATACCTTTATTGGACAAGCATTCACACCCCTGAGTAAATAGATGTTAGAAACACCTTTGGCAGCTATTACAGCTGTGACTCTTCTTGGTTAAGTCTCCTAAGAGATTTGGACACCTGTATTGTGCAAAATTTGCATTTTCTTTTAAAAATTATTCAAGCTCTGTCAAGGTGTTGTGGTTCATGGCTACATGGCAATTTTCAAGCCTTGCCATAGATTTTAAAGCAGATTTAAGACAAAACTAACTTGGCCACAGGAACATTCACTGTCTTGGTAAGAAACTCCAGTGTAGATTTGGCTTTGTTGTAGGTTATTGTCCTGCTGTAAGATGAATTCCTCTCCCAGTCTCTGGTGTAAAGCAGACTGAAGCACATTTTCTTCTAGGATTTTGCCTGTGCTTAGCTCCATCCTGTTCCTTTTCGTCCTGAAAAGCACCCTAGTCTTTGCTGATGTCAAGCATACCCATAAGTATGATGCAGCCACCACCATGCTTGAAAATAAGGAGGATGTTACTCAGTGATGTTGTGTTTGATTTGCCCCAAACATAAGGCTTTGCATTTAGGCCCAAAAACGTATTCCTTTGCTATGTTTTTTTTCTTCTCCAGAATTACTTTAGTGCCTTGTTGCATACATATATGAATGTATTCTGTATATTCTTCTTTTTGGTGCAGCAGGTAGCCTAGTGGTTAGAGCGTTGGACTAGTAACCAAATGTTGCAAGATCGAATCCCCGAGCTGACAAGGTAAAAATCTGTCGTTCTGCCCCTGAACAAGGCAGTTAACCCACTGTTCCTAGGCCGTCATTGAAAATAAGAATTTGTTCTTAACTGACTTGCCTAGTTAAATAAAGGTTAAATAAATACACATTTCACTGCCATTTGGATCACATATGTTTATTTGATGCAGATTTATGACAACTCAGCAACACAATGGTAGGGATTATCTGAGCTGGTCTTGGGTCATTGATAAGTCATTGTCTCAACACAGCCTTGAAATGCGTTTCAATTATGCTGTGGATCATGTATTAAACAACCCGGACACATCAAAGATGCAGTTGTCCTGAACGGAGCTGCAGGACAGGAAGGAAACTGCTGAAGGATGTCACCATGAGGCCTTTGGTGATTTTGAAACAGCTACACAGTCCAATGGCTGATGGGAGAAAACTGAGGATGGATCCAAAATAATGAGGTCAGCTGGAGGACAGGAAGGAAACTGTTAAAGGATGTCACCATGAGGCCTTTGGTGATTTTAAAACAGCTACAAAGTTCAATGGCTGATGGGAGAAAACTGAGGTCATTATTGTGGATCCATCCTCAGTTTTCTCCCATCAGAAGGACAAGTGCATCTTTGATGTGTCTGGGTTGTTTAATACATGATCTACAGCATAATTAAAACGCATTTCAAGGCTGTGTTGAGACAATGACTTATCAATGACTTCAATAGATCCGTCCTCAGTTTTCTCCCATCAGCCATTGAACTTTGTAGCTGTTGGGCCACGGGTGTGAAAGATTCAGCAGGCTACTGGCATTACACACCTGGCTAAAAGATTACTGTAGCGAAAGGTATGGCAAATAAGTCTGGCAACACAACCGATTGGCAAATGTACTGCAAGTTGAGAAATCATGCGACTTAACTAAATAAAAAGAAGAAGAAACAATACTATGCAACACCGCCCCCATTGGTATTTCCATCGAGAACATTCTGACTGGTTGCATCACTGTCTGGTAAGGCAACTGCTCGTCCTCCGACCGCAAGGCACTACAGAGGGTTGTGCGTACGGCCCAGTACATCACTGGGGCAAAGCTTCCCGCCATCCAGGACCTCTACACCAGGTGGTGTCAGAGGAAGGCCCTATAAATTGTCAAAGACCCCTGCCACCCTATTCATAGACTCTTCTCTCTGCTACTGCACGGCAAGTGGTACCGGAGTGCCAAGTCTAGGTCCAAAAGGCTTCTTAACAGCTTCTAACCCCAAGCCATAAGACTCCTGAACAGCTAATCAAATGGCTACCCAGACCCCTCTTTTACGCTGCTGCTACTGTTTATTATCTATGCATGGTCACTTTAACTCTGCCTACATGTACATATTACCTCGACCAACCGGTGCCTCCGCACATTGACTATGTACCAGTACCCCCTGTATATAGCCTCGGTATTGTTATTTTACTGCTGCTGTTTAATTATTTGTTACTCTTATTTTATTGAATTTTTTTAACTTATCAATTTTTTTACTAAACACATTTTTCTTCTTAACTTCTTAAAGCATTGTTGGTTAAGGGCTTGTAAGTAAGCATTTCACTGTAAGGTCTGTTGTATTCGGCACAAGTGGCAAATCATGTGATAAATTATATAAAGAATGATAGTAAAACGCTTTGGAGGACCTTAAATGAAATGTTGGTTAAAAAGGCAAACTCAGCTCCATCATTAATTGAATCAGATGGCTCATTCATCACAAAAACCACTGATATTGCCAAATACTTTGTTTGTTTCATCCGCAAGATTAGCAAATTTAGGCATGACATGCCAGCAACAAACGCTGACACTACACATCCAAGTATATCTGAACAAATTATGAAAGACAAGCGTTGTACTTTGAATTCTGTAAAGGTAGTGTGGAAGAGGTGAAAAAATGATTGTTGTCTATCAACAATGACCAGACACCGGGGTATGACAACCTAGACGGAAAATTACTGAGGATAATTGCCACTCCTATTTGCCATATCTTCAATTTAAGCCTACTAGAAAGTGTGTGCCCTCAGGCCTGGAGGGAAGCAAAAGACATTCCGCTACCAAAGTATAGTAAAGCCCCCTGGCTCAAATAGCTGACCGATCAGCCTATTACCAACCCGTAGTAAACTTTTGCAAGCAATGGTGTTTGACCAGATACAATGCTATTTTACAGTAAACAAATTGACAATAGACTTTCAGCACACTTATAGGAAAGGACATTCAACACGTACTGTACTTGCACATATTACTGATCATTGGCGGAGATAAATTGATGATAAAAAGATTGTGGGGGCTTTTTTGTTAGACTTCAGTGCGGCTTTGACATTATGGAGTAAAGCCAGTGTGTCTATGTATGCAGATGACTCAACACTAGACACGTCAGCTACTACAACAACTGAAATGACTGCAACACTTAACAAAGAGCTGCAGTTAGTTTCAGAATGGGTGGCAAGGAATAAGTTAGTCTTAAATATTTAAAAAAATTCAATCATTGTATTTGGGACAAATCATTCACTAAACCCTAAACCTCAATTAAATCTTGTAATGAATAATGTGGAAATTGAGCAAGTTGAGGAGACTAAACTGCTTGGAGTAACCCTGGATTGTAAACTGTCATGGTCAAAACATATTAGTCTGTCCATAATAAAGCACTGCTCTGCCTTCTTAACAACATTATCAACAAGGCAGGTCATACAGGCCCTAGTTTTGTCACACCTGGACTACTGTTCAGTCGTGTGGTCAGGTGCTACAAAGAGGGACTTAGGAAAATTACAATTGGCTCAGAACAGGGCAGCACGGCTGGCCCTTAAAAGTAGACGGGGAGCTAACATTAATGACATGCATGTCAATCTCTCGTGGATCAAATTGGAAGAGAGATTGACTTCATCACTACTTGTTTTTGTAAGAAGGGTTGACATGCTGAATGTTCTAAGCTGTCTGTTTAATCTACTAGCACACAGCTCGGACACCCATGTATACCCCACAAGACATGCCACCAGAGGTCTGTTTAATCTACTAGCACACAGCTCGGACACCCATGCATACCCCACAAGACATGCCACCAGAGGTCTGTTTAATCTACTAGCACACAGCTCAGACACCCATGCATACCCCACAAGACATGCCACCAGAGGTCTGTTTAATCTACTAGCACACAGCTCGGACACCCATGCATACCCCACAAGACATGCCACCAGAGGTCTCTTCACAATCCCCAAGTCCAGAACAGACTATGGGAAGCGCACAGTACAACATAGAGCCATGACTACATGGAACTCTATTCCACATTAGGTAGCTGATGAAAGTGGTAGAATCAGATAAAACAAACAGGTAAAAATACACCTTATGGAACAGAGGGGACTGTGAAGAGACACACACAAAGGTACAGACACACGTATACGCACACAAGCGCTAGCACCCGCACTCTACACACACGTACATTGTAATATTGTTGTATGGCTGTATTATAGATTTTGTATTGTTGATATGTAGTGGTGTAATAATGTTATATGATGTACTGTTTTATCTTTTGTTTTATATGTAATGTAAGTGCCTTAATGTGTTTGGACCACAGGAAGAGTAGCTGCTGCCTTGGCAACAGCTAATGGTTATCCCTAATAAATACAATTACAAAAGTCAGTAAAATCTTTGAAATTGTTTATATTTTTGTTCAGTATAACTTAGGCTTGCCTAAAGAAAGGGGGTGAATACTTATGCAACGACTATATTTTAGTTATTTCATTTGTAGAATTTTCTTTTCACTGACATTATGGAGTATTTTGTGTAGATCAATGACAAACAAAATACAATTAAATCTATTTCAATCCCACTTTGTAACGCAACAAAATGTGAAAAATTGTTGAAGGGGGTGTAGACTTTCTATAGGCCCTGATAGTACAGACCAGGAAGACCACTTATCTACACGAACAGGCAAACACAGAACCTTGAAGGGGGAACACATTTTCTAGAGCAAATATGTTTTCACTTCAGTTAACCTTTCTGTTACCAAGCTCATAGTTACTATCCATGTAGTAACTATAGTAACTATCCATGGAAAAGCCACCATAGATTGTAACAGACAAACTGTGGGAGAGGCAGTCTTTATATCTGAATTATGTGATGTTAATCCCCATAGAAGGCCCACAAGGAGCTTTGGCTGCAGTTTCTCCTCTCCAATGCAGAAAGCCTGGAGGACAGATCCTAATGGTCGGAGAAAAGGATCTGACTTTTTGTATTAGAATGCTAACATTAGCTTGGTTCTTTGTAGCCAACTCCAGTAATTCTAGGTTTCTCCGGAAAGTTTCTCAAGACATTATCCAACAAGATTACAATTTTGAGGTCTGGTGGTCCTGTGAGAAGTTGTTTTCTGTTCTCCATACCCCCATAATATTAACCACTAGAGGAGGTCAGTTCATAACTTGTTGGTACCAGCACCCATCCTGTTAAGAGAGAGGAATAAGGCACTGAGTTAAAGGCCCTAAAGAACTCATCATCTCCACCAGTACCTGTTACCTCTGTTTTATGCACAGTGCTCCACTAAACAATGTTGCAAGTCATATTTGGACAATATATCATACTTTTTCCCCACATGAATGCACACACATGAATGCACAGTGGAATTATAGATAGAATTAGTGGCATTCTTTGGTGTCCATTTCCTTCATGGTGAAAAAGATTTGACCAAGAGTTGTAAGACTGGTTACCTGGACACAGATTACACCTATAGTCCTGGGCCTGGTTTCCCATCCCAAAAGCATTTTAAGGCTAAGTTCATCGTTAGAACCTTAGTAGGAATATCGTTAAATCTCCAAGCTGTTTCCCAAAAACATTGCTATTAACGTTGCACTTAAACTCTTGCAATCTAACGCCTGCCTCAGACCACTCGTAGAACAGCTAAGTGCGTCGTTAGATGCTTTTTTGCTCTCCAGCGTCACTTTATACACAGAAGATCTCCACTAGACATAGATTCACTGTGTTTATCCATCTCTTTGACCACAATAACATCAAAATTAAGTTGACTACAAATACAAAGTTGCCTTACAAACGAGCAAAGGATAAAAACATGCTTCAAATAAAAATGAAGATGACTGCATTAAAATATAAATGGTCTACCTACAGTATATGCCTATATATAATTCAATTTAGTTTTAATTTGCTATTTGTCTAATGTCCAATTTTTGCCTTAATATATTTCATGATGTGTAGCCTAACATGAGAAATTATGTGCCAAATATTGATGTAGTGCAGTATAGAGTAAGCATTAGAATAAGCAGCCTCAATATTTGCAGCCATGGGTGATATCTCTCTAGGAGCTGATTGGTCCCTGCTGAAACCCCCCCCCCCCCCCCCCCCCAGCATAGACCAGCATACATTTCAAACTGGTCCATGCTGGTAAGATGCTGGTCAAGCTGGTCTGTCAGAACAGTTCACAATAAAACATTTTTGAACAGTGCTTGGGCATAACAATGAGGACATTGATGAAAGAATGGGAATGAGGAAATACAGAGTTAAGGTAGTGGCAGAAAGGCACTAAACCACTCTTTTTGAAGGTGTTTAATAACCAAGTCATATGTTTCCAGGCTTTTATTTTTAACTTTGTATTACAGGCTATATAACCATCACAGCATTACATACAATACACTGTTTTTGACTTCTCTAAAACTGATTAACATGGTTAAATTTAGCTGACAATGTCAAGGAGCTGTTGGCCAAGGCCAGGAGGGCCACACTTGAAATTAGGTACCAAATACCTTATCCCTGTATTCACTGCTTCTAAGAGACTTTATTGCATGTTACAAATAGCTGAAGTAAAAATGTATCTTTACAATGTAATAATTAAGGTTTCACTGTAGAAACATAATGTAAATGGATTCCTTCTCCTGATGAAAGAAAAATAAACTGCAAAAATAAGCACTTTGTTGTCGTGCGCTACCCTGAAATCTCCCTAATGATGATATATTAAACTTCTATGGCTGCTTTTCATAACAGAAAGACATCTCAAAGTGCTTACCCTCCTAGGCCCTTAACACTCTACTTTCTCACAGGCTAATGTTAGCAAGTTTAAGAGAGCTGGTGGGAATGTTTTGTGATTTCAAAATCATAAAAAAACACAGTATTTGATTTAAAGACATATCGCACACACATACCAAAACAATGAAACAATAAAAATCTCACTAGAAACTAGAAATCACGAAACCTGTGATTAACAACAGTTGCACACTGTAAATCCAGGTGTTTACATAACTTAACACATAACTAAAAAAAATTCTGTAACACTTTAAACACTTCAAGGTATTTATAATTTCAATAAAAAATGCACAGTGTTTCGATTGTAAACACCAGAATATATTTATTTGCTAAAACACTTTTTAAACAAATTAACAATTTTTTTTAACACTGCAGGGTTCGTGTAAAGCCGTACCTGTATATTTCCCAGTATGCCTTAAAAGTGAATATGAGTGACACCCACCCATGACTGTGTTTGTTAGTGGCATAGTTAAGGTTGATGTGTTCAAGAACTTCCAATACTTAAATGTTTCTGACTTTACTGTTTTATCAATTAAAGGTGAACCCCTTTTTGACCATGTTATACATTTCATAAGGCCTTTAGTTATGGCCTAGTTATCCTCGACATTGTGGTCTGAAAATCCTGTCTCATGGGCCAGATCAGACCTGCAAGTCACAATACACTGATTTATGAAGTGATTTACTTCTTCTTATTTGAATCCAACTAGAGACAGAATTTCCAACAATTAGACCATTTTATCACCCACAACCTGCACTCAAAATGAATGCTATAGTGAAAGACCTACAGTTGAAGTCGGAAGTTTACATACACCTTAGCCAAATACATTTAAACTCAGTTTTTCACAATTCCTGATATTTCATCCTAGTAAAAATTCCCTGTCTTAGGTCAGTTAGGATCACCACTTTATTTTAAGAATGTGAAATGTCAGAATAATAGTAGAGAGAATGATTAATTTAAGCTTTTATTTCTTTCATCACATTCCCAGTGGGTCAGAAGTTTACATACACTCAATTAGTATTTGGTAGCATTGCCTTTAAATCGTTTAACTTGGGTCAAACGTTTTGGGTAGCCTTCCACAAGCTTCCCACAATAAGTTGGGTGAATTTTGGCCCATTCCTCCTGACAGAGCTGGTGTAACTGAGTCAGGTTTGTAGGCCTCCTTGCTTGCACACGCTTTTACAGTTCTGCCTACAAATTTTCTATAGGATTGAGGTCAGGGCTTTGTGATGGCCACTCCAATACCTTGACTTTGTTGTCCTTAAACCATTTTCCACAACTTTGGAAGTATGCTTGGGGCCATTGTCCATTTGGAAGACCCATTTGCGACTAAGCTTTAACTTCATGACTGATGTTTTGAGATGTTGCTTCAATATATCCACATAATTTTCCTACCTCATGATGCCATCTACTTTGTGAAGTGCACAAGTCCCTCCTGCAGCAAAGCACCCCCACAACATGATACTGCCACCCCCGTGTTTCATGGTTGGGATGGTGTTCTTCGGCTTGCACGCCTCCCCCTTTTCCCTCCAAACATAACGATGGTTATTATGGCCTATTTTTGTTTCATCAGACCAGAGAACATTTCTCCAAAAAGTACGATCTTTGTCCCAATGTGCAGTTACAAACCGTAGTCTTTTTTTATGGCGGTTTTGGAGCAGTGGCTTCTTCCTTGCTGAGCGACCTTTCAGGTTATGTCGATATAAGACTCGTTTTACTGTGGATATAGATACTTTTGTACCCGTTTCCCCCAGCATCTTCACAAGGTCCTTTGCTGTTGTTCTGGGATTGATTTGCACTTTTCGCACCAAAGTACATTCATCTCTAGGAGACAGAATACATCTCCTTCCTGAGCGGTATGACGGCTGCGTGGTCCCATGGTGTTTATACTTGCGTACTATTGTTTGTACAGATGAACATGGTACCTTCAGGCATTTGGAAATTGCTCCCAAGGATGAACCAGACATGTGGAGGTCTACAATTTTTTGTCTAAGGTCTTGGCTGATTTCTTGATTTTCCCATGATGTCAAGCAAAGAGGCACTGAATTTGAAGGTAGGCCTTGAAATACATCCACAGGTACACCTCCAATTGACTCAAATGATGTGAATTAGCCTATCAGAAGCTTCTAAAGCCATGACATAATTTTCTGGAATTTTCCAAGCTGTTTAAAGGCACAGTCAACTTAGTGGATGTAAACTTCTGACCCACTGGAATTGTTATACAGTGCACTATAAGTGAAATAATCTGTCTGTAAACAATTGTTGGAAAAATTACTTGTGTCATGCACAAAGTAGATGTCCTAACCTACTTGCCAAAGCTATAGTTTGTTAACAAGAAATTTGTGGAATGGTTGAAAAGCAAGTTTTATTGACTCCAACCTAAGTATATGTATACTTCTGACTTCAACTGTATAATGTAACACTACCTAAATGATCTAAACTGGAACAACAATCTCAGTAAAGGGTGGAAGAAATATAACCCCTTATAGATTGGATTCATTTTGAAAAATGTACGTTATTTATATAGTATAAGATCAATTAATCAATCAATGTGCATGAGGAAACATTTAGTTGAATTCGGAAGTTCAAAAAGCCAAATACTATTGGCTTATATTGGGATAGTCACATTTAAGCCGCTCATTTAAATACACAGACGGTAACATCTTATTCTCTTACCAAATGTAGGGCTCTATTCAATCTGTATCACTGGTGTTACAGATAGAATGCTGGAAATGTAAAGGTCATTTCCAATTGAGCTGACATCTGCAGTGGATTGAATAGAGCCCTTACATAAGCCTTAACCATAATCAAATGTTCACAGGGTGTTGTTTACACAGGTAGCTAGTCTACTGGTGCTAAGAACTGTCAGTCAAGGCAAGCTTTTGACTGGTAATGTAATTATGACAAGACTTTATAATGCTTTATGAAGCACATGGGTTTAGTGTTCTATAGCAGGGTTTCTCAAACTCTGCCCTGTTTTTTTCTTCCTCCTAGCACTACACAGATGGTTTCAAATAATCAACTCATCATCAAGCTTAGATTATTTGAATCAGCTGTTTAGTGCTCGGACAAAAACCAAAACATGCACCCGAGGACTGAGTTTGGAGAACCCTGCTCTATAGTACGTTCTCATTAGGAAACTCTAATTCCACTGTGCACCATTTTATGCTCACATGTGCATAAACTCTGAACTCTGAAGAATTCTGGGATTTGGTTATACCCCTCTCGACATTAATAGTAGAATGACCCAAGATAATGAAATGAGAATAATATTTAGAATTGTGCTGAGGTGTAAACTGCTCCAGTGAGAATCAGTAGAATCACGGAGTAGTTCATCTCTGAACTCATCTTTGTGTTTGAGAGAGCACTGCAAATTCTAAGTCACTAGGACTCTTAGTCCAAGTGATGCAGCCAATCAGGATATTCATTTTATTCTTACATGACTGTGGCCAAGTAGACCAGTGTTTCCCAAACACTGGGGTGTGCCCACAGCCCCAAAACATGTTTATATATATACACGGAACTCAGTCCAGCTTTAAATGTACTCTTGAATGTTGTAATAGTAGAATGCACAAGGTGCAATTTCAAAATTGGGTAGTGCATCATCAGTTCCTCTTGTCATGTTAGTCATTGCATTACTTACAGTGCTATTTATAACTTGTTTGATATGTCCAGATCAACAAGCCCATGTCAGCTAACGTTTTTTTTTATTTGGGTTTTTCAGGCCATAGATATTGTTTTAATTTTAGTCACTCAAATATCACATTAATACACATTAGACATGGCAAAATGTATAGAATTGCAAGAAAATTTGCTTTAAAACGATAAAATGTTCTTTGCACGCCATGACAAAATGTGTAGAATTGCAGGAAATAAGCTTTAAACCTGCAAAATTCTCTCCACCAACAAGAGGGGCGTGAAAAGTTTGTGTCATGAACAGTGCTTGTGCCCATAGAAATAGACGTGGTGGGTGCTCAGTTGATGAGGCTGGTAACTCATCAACTGAATGGACCTGTTGGTATTCATGCATAAATCTTTGTTAGATATCTATTGATTTGTTCTTCACACAGAAGTGTGACACAGAGAAATTGCCTTCCTGGTCTGTATTAGCAGTGACTCCTTGATTTATACTTGAATTATCTGTTCTACTTTTGCAACATAAAAAATAATTTCTAAGTCAGTCTCAATGCTTCCTTAAAACCTTTTATTTAGGCAAGTTTACATAATGTCTATACAGTACATGTACTCAGATGCAAGACAAATGTGATAGTTATTGCTTGGGCACAGTAGGCCTTTCATTCCAACAGTTGGTTGACAACCTCTTTTGTGATTGGGTATGTCAACACACAGTTCCCCTGATATCTATTAGCTAATTGGTTCCTCCCATTGATCATGACTACAGGGAATATGGAGTGAAATCTGACGATGTCTGCCACAGAATCAAACATCTAGGGAGAAAATAAAGCATTAATGAAAGCCATGTAAGGATAAGCTTGATACTAAAAGTGTGATAGAGTGATACTTAAAGAAACAATCCATATCGGTGAAACTGCCACGTCCGTTTGCAGTATTACAACAACAAAGATGTTACTTTAAAACAACAAACACAGTTTTTGTTCATTGCAAGTGCGGTAGAACAGCAGGGTATATAGGCCTACTACCATGTTTTTTTTTACTGTGATGCTGGAGGTTCATTTCCTCAAAATAAAAACAATAACAAAGCTGCCTGGGGTGGCCAGTGGCGCTGTTTCGGCCATGGCGGATCTCTGCTTTAAAGTAAAGTAAAATCTACTCAAGTAAAGTTAAAGTAAAGTCTACTAAAGTAAAGTACTCTTTCTTACTTGTCTACTCACATCATTGGCACTTTGCCCAGTCCCAAGGACGTACTTGGAGGTGCTATCAATGAACCGAATTTTAACGTTGAAAACTCTCTTGTCATGAAACACTGCTAAGACAAAGGGTTCGCTCTTCGTGTTCCTTGAGCAATTCCGCACCAAAAATGCCCCATCCTGTTAGGGAGACATTTGGGTAACATTTTATTTAAAGAGTACATATACAAGGACTTCATAACACAGTTACAACCCATACATAACACATTCATAAGCAGTACGTAATAATTTTATATAGATTGTATCATTAATATTACTTAATTACTACTGTACATTAAAATATACAGTGCTCACTAGGATCACATCCATTAATACTTAAAGAAATACCTTGTAACTCTGCTGTTGGGATTGTTCTAGCTCTTTGCATTTCCATTCATTAAGATTATTTCATATTATAAACTGGGTGGTTCAAGCCCTGAATGCTGACTGGCTGACAGCCATGGTATATAGGCCATATACCACACCCCTTTGGGCCTCATTACTTAAATAACACCTCACATTACAAACCTTATTCACCAGGTGTAAGGCATGTTCAGCCTCTGCTCGATCACAAGCTCCTATGTACCAGTCTTGTTCATTGTACGTCTGGAAAAAAATTAAGCATATTGTAATTTCATAAACGGGCCAATCATGTAAGCTACAGTACATTGGCATTTTCTGTTATAGTTTTGGTTCTTTCATTACTTCCAAGTAATCTTCAAGCACATCATTGTCCTGGTGGATATCACCCATTTGGAGATGTGCCTGGTGTATTCAGGCTCCATACCTGACAAGGTCTTTCCTTGGGGACAAAGTCATGCTGCTCCACGTCATCTTTGGTTTGAGGCCACTCATGGTGTTGTTGACGCTTCACTGAGGACTCTTCTACATGGCATAAAATAAGACAGGCTTTCAATTGCATTCATCATACTCAACACAGAAGTTTATTTTCTATAGGTAAATTGGAGATCAATGCAATTAAACTATACAAAATGTTGAGATGGCAAGGTCTTATTTACCTGGGGTATTGTGCCTTTGTTGTAACCTAATTCAAGAATCAAATAATGTGTTATCATAAATATAGAAAAATACTCATGAACTATTGTAGTGGTTTTAAAGAACTTCACAAAAATTCCTCCCATGTACCTTATGTCTGTGTTGAGTTGAGATTCAAGGTCCAGTGAATATCTTTGGCTTTGGATAGTTTGCTCTCTCCCTAAACAATTACCTAAAATATGTTAACATTTCTATTATTATTACAACCTTAGAATGTTTAGTTTCTTAAATATGGAATTTAAATAGTACTCACTATTTGAGGGTGTATTGCATTCCACCTATAATTAATATGAAGCATACGTTATACGTGATGAACGTGAAGCAAACATCCTTAGTAGCTATTCATTTACTGTTTCTGTTACTCAGTTTTAGCAAGAACGTTTCATGGACCGCTAACACTGCATCCATGTAGATAGATTCACCCAAAGATAGACGTTTAGCAAAAATTAGGCATACAATATGTGATTCAACCTCTTACATTTTGTTGTCTTCTCTGTCTGCTGGAGGGGAAAAGAGACAGACCCATTTTACAATTCTCTTTCAATTGGAAATATAACTATAGGTGAACGTAATTTCTGAGATGGGTCATGGTGGAATCACATTCAACCAACAGGTGGCACTAATACTCCATACAACATTGCATTAGTGTCCCCTTAATGTCCCTATGGTGTTAGGTAGATGGACAATAACTCACTCTCTCCTGCAGGGCCTCTGGAGGTCCAGCCCAGACAGCTTGTTCATTAGGTCCTTAGGTAAGGACGGTGGGGACCTGGAACCAAACAATATTAAAGTCTCAACAAAGGTTTCAAAACGAACATACTGGACTTAGAAACATAGTACTAATACCAGTGTCATGAAATGTATAAAGAGATTAGAGGGACTATTACCTTGGTGGGAGTAGCATGTTCTGGAAAGAGGAATATCAAGAGGAATATATTTTACATTTGGCACTCTTTTCCAGTTTGGAAAATGTTTTTTGTTTGTAAATCTTAAGTGTCAGCCTCTTGGTCTTTCCCAGAGCTTTTGTTTGAAATGCTGAATAGTATTATTTTTTAACAGTGTAAAACATTTACCTGTTCTGTAGTCTCCATGACTTGTGCTCTCTCATCTGTAAAACAACAGCTCTTGAACTGGATTACCTTTGCTGTGCTATATCACCATCTTGACATCATCATGTTTATGAATTGGAATAAATGCAGTCATTTTCTGCATACACCGATTATGATCAATTATCCCAATCAAAACTGATATTAATAGATTACATTATTATCACCAATGATTACTGATGTGCCCCGGAGTGGCGCAGCGGTCTAAGGCACTGCATTTCAGGGCAAGAGGTGACACTACAGTCCCTGGTTTGAATCCAGGCTGAATCACATCCCACCGTGATTGGGAGTCCCATAGGGCGGTGCACAATTGACCCAGCGTCATCTGGGTTTGGCTGGGGTAGGCCGTCATTGTAAATAAGAATTTGTTCTTAACTGACTTGCCTAGTTAAAAAAAGATAAAATGACAACTCCTGTTTGGTGATTATTACCTAACTGGGTCCTCCTTGGTTTTCTGGGCTTCAGTTGGCGGTTGACAGAAGGTCTGGTATTTCCTATTCAAAACAATGCCATGGATCCATTGACCAAACTTGAAACATGACCAAGGAGTGTCTGTATTGGAACTCTCTACCAACTCTTATACAGTGGGGCAAAAAAGTATTTAGTCAGCCACCAATTGTGCAAATTCTCCCACTTAAAAAGATGAGAGAGGCCTGTAATTTTCATCATAGGTACACTTCAACTATGACAGACAAAATGAGAAAAAGAAATCCAGAAAATCACATTGTAGGATTTTTAATGAATTTATTTGCAAATTATGGTGGAAAATAAGTATTTGGTCACCTACAAACAAGCAAGATTTCTGGCTCTCACAGACCTGTAACTTCTTCTTTAAGAGGCTCCTCTGTCCTCCACTCGTTACCTGTATTAATGGCACCTGTTTGAACTTGTTATCAGTATAAAAGACACCTGTCCACAACCTCAAACAGTCACACTCCAAACTCCACTATGGCCAAGACCAAAGAGCTGTCAAAGGACACCAGAAACAAAATTGTAGACCTGCACCAGGCTGGGAAGACTGAATCTGCAATAGGTAAGCAGCTTGGTTTGAAGAAATCAACTGTGGGAGCAATTATTAGGAAATGGAAGACATACAAGAACACTGATAATCTCCCTCGATCTGGGGCTCCACGCAAGATCTCACCCCGTGGGGTCAAAATGATCACAAGAACGGTGAGCAAAAATCCCAGAACCACACGGGGTACCTAGTGAATGACCTGCAGAGAGCTGGGACCAAAGTAACAAAGCCTACCATCAGTAACACACTACGCCGCCAGGGACTCAAATCCTGCAGTGCCAGACGTGTCCCCCTGCTTAAGCCAGTACATGTCCAGGCCCGTCTGAAGTTTGCTAGAGAGCATTTGGATGATCCAGAAGAAGATTGGGAGAATGTCATATGGTCAGATGAAACCAAAATAGAACTTTTTGGTAAAACCTCAACTCGTCGTGTTTGGAGGACAAAGAATGCTGAGTTGCATCCAAAGAACACCATACCTACTGTGAAGCATGGGGGTGGAAACATCATGCTTTGGGGCTGTTTTTCTGCAAAGGGACCAGGACGACTGATCCGTGTAAAGGACAGAATGAATGGGGCCATGTATCGTGAGATTTTGAGTGAAAACCTCCTTCCATCAGCAAGGGCATTGAAGATGAAATGTGGCTGGGTCTTTCAGCATGACAATGATCCCAAACACACCGCCCGGGCAACGAAGGAGTGGCTTCGTAAGAAGCATTTCAAGGTCCTGGAGTGGCTTAGCCAGTCTCCAGATCTCAACCCCATAGAAAATCTTTGGAGGGAGTTGAAAGTCTGTGTTGCCCAGCAACAGCCCCAAAACATCACTGCTCTAGAGGAGATCTGCATGGAGGAATGGGCCAAAATACCAGCAACAGTGTGTGAAAACCTTGTGAAGACTTACAGAAAACGTTTGACCTCTGTCATTGCCAACAAAGGGTATATAACAAAGTATTGAGATAAACTTTTGTTATTGACCAAATACTTATTTTCCACCATAATTTGCAAATAAATTCATTAAAAATCCTACAACGTGATTTTCTGGATTTTTTTTTCTCATTTAGTCTGTCATAGTACCTATGATGAAAATTACAGGCCTCTCTCATCTTTTTAAGTGGGAGAACTTGCTCAATTGGTGGCTGACTAAATACTGTTTTGCCCCACTGTATGTGCTTCAATCAGTAATTGTTTGGGTTTCAGTTACCTGGAGAAGTACAAGGGAGGCCTCTTATGGGATGCCGTGGGGGTATGATAGGGCTGCTCTACAAGCAAGACAAAACATGGTAATAAACATTAATATCATGTTTAAATAATGGGTTTTAAACTCACGGTGATTGGATGTAAACTGGCAAATTGTGTGATGTAAAAGAAGAACTGAGGAAAATCACGTACACTTGAAGTGGAGCTGATACTCTGAGCGTAGGAGGATCTGGAAATGTCCCTATCTTTAAAGAAAGAATATAATTATTATTAATCTCAATAGTTTTGGTTGATGTGGCAATTGCAAGTTGTTCCAGTAGATGGAAGTATAGAGTGTTATTCCACATACACAACAAAAAACATCTTACCGTATCCATAGTAACACAGCCACTGGGGCGGCAGTGTAGCCTAGTGGTTAGAGCGCTGGACTAGTAACCGAAAGGTTGAAAGATCAAATCCCCGAGCTGACATGGTACAAATCTGTCGTTCTGTCCCTGAACAATGCAGTTAACCCACTGTTCCTAGGCCGCCATTGAAAATAAGAATTTGTTCTTAACTGACTTGCCTGGTAGTCAGTAAAATGGTATAATAAAATAAATAAAAATAAAAAGTAGAGCAGCTGTGGGGCCCCTGACTGTAATATTACAATATAGCAACTGTGGGGCCCCTGACTGTGGTATTACAATATAGCAGCTGTGGGGCCCCTGTGGTATTACTACAGAGAAGCTGTGGTGCCCCTGACTGTGGTATTACTACAGAGCATCTGTGGGGCCCCAGACTGTAATATTACTACAGAGCAGCTGTGGGGCCCCTGACTGTGGTATTACCACAGAGCAGCTGTGGGGCCCCTGACTGTAATATTACAATATAGCAGCTGTGGGGCCCCTGACTGTAATATTACAATATAGCAGCTGTGGGGCCCCTGACTGTAATATTACAATATAGCAGCTGTGGGGCCCCAGACTGTAATATTACCACAGAGCAGCTGTGGGACCCCTGACTGTCATATTACTACAGCGCAGCTGTGGGGCACCTGACTGTGGTATTACTACAGAGCAGCTGTGTGCCCCTGCGGCCCCTGATTGTGGTATTACTACAGACCAGCCATAATCCATGAGGAGTTTACTCACACAACTCATGCTATTCTCTCCCCCTTCATTTCAGGATAATTGTATCTCTCCCACAGTGTGGATTTGATTGGCCTACAGATGGCTCTAGAGCTCGACACAGAGGCCTCTCTCAGCAGCATGAGATCTCACTTACAGCTCCGCTTTCTGTTTCACATTGGGTTTGGATGTCACACTTGTTCTTGCCCACACTTTATTTTCTTCCTTCTAATTAGACTGGTGCACAATGGAGCTTCTAATCTAGTCTAAATCTACTTTGTGCTTGAATGTCTTAAAACGTCTCGTAAAATACACAATGCAAAGTAAAAAACTTTTTTTTTTACATATTACATTTTAAGTTTAATTATAGATATACAGTATGTTAATTATAGGTACTTTGTATTTGTCATGTGTGGATAGCTAATCATACCTTTAATACAAGATGGAAGAGCAACTTCTCTGTTTTGTACTTTTTTACCTGCTATAATTCTATAATTCTATCTAATAGATTGTCAGGGACTAGAGTTCGTACCTGCATAGTCTCTGTCTGACTCAGGGGCTCTGGCAGGAAGGATGTGCACCAAGAACTCTTCTTCATGGTTATCAGGGACATGATACTCATCCTTCTCCATGTTGCTATAGCGACCATATCTCTGTTTGGTCATGTTGCCTCTCTTCCAAGGTTCCTGTGGAGAATGAGAAGGAGCTACTTCAATGTGAGATTCGCACACACTGTAGACTTCACACAAACTGCATGAAACTGGTGACTCGTTACCTAATAGTTTGTTTTTGTCTGGTGTATATTAGAGTCATCATTAGCTCCACATAAAGCACCATCAGGATGTTTCCCCTGAAATCAGTAAAACCTTTGCACTCTAATCAGCAATGTCTCAGAAACTTCATTATTCATTTACTGTAACTGAGTCTACTGTGGTGTGAGTGCTGGTGCTGGGCCATGTTTTAACATGAATGTGCTGCAACCCAGAAGGAGACAATGCCCTCTTCACGCGGCCCACCACATTAATGCCACAATAATGCTTTACGCTCACTTCACCCACTTTGGCTAAACTAGCCACAATGTGACAGATGGTGGAACTGGCAACGTGGGTGGTGGAGGGTTGGAGGGCAAAGGACATTAACAGAATTTGAGAGCCCTTGACCGACAATACAGTGATATCTCTCACGCGTCTGAAAATACATGTCTGAAATGAAATGGGACTAGACAGACAGACACACAGACAGTTGGTAAGAGGGACAGACTGACTGACAGGAGAGAAGAGATGCATAAGGGAATTTACACTATACATTCACTCTCAAAAGTCGTTGAATGTAGTACTTCACTGAGGACCTATCAGTAAAGACCTACAGCTGAAGTCGGAAGTTTACATTCACAGCCAAATACATTTAAACGCAATTTTTTCAAAATTCCTGACATTTAATCCGAGTAAAAATTCCCTGTCTTGGGCCAGTTAGGATCACCACTTTATTTTAAGAATGTGAAATGTCAGAATAATAGTAGAGAGAATGATTTATTTCAGCTTTTATTTCTTTCATCACATTCCCAGTGGGTCAGAAGTTTACATACACTCAATTGGTATTTGGTAGCAATGCCTTTGAATTGTAACTTGGGTTAAACGTTTCGGGTAGCCTTCCACAAGCTTCCCACAATAAGTTAATTGTGAAGGCTTGGTCGCAAATGGGTCTTCCAAATGGACAATGACCCCAAGCATACTTCCAAAGTTGTGGCAAAATGGCTTAAGGACAACAAAGTCAAGGTATTGGAGTGCCCATCACAAAGCCCTGACCTCAATCCTATAGAATATTTGTGGGCAGAACTGAAAAAGCGTGTGCGAGCAAGGAGGCCTACAAACCTGACTCAGTTACACCAGCTCTGTCAGGAGGAATGGGCCAAAATTCACCCAACTTATTGTAGGAAGCTTGTGGAAGGCTACCTGAAACGTTTGACCTAAGTTAAACAATTTAAAGGCAATGCTACCAAATACTAATTGAGTGTATGTAAACTTCTGACCCACTGGGAATGTGATGAAATAAATAAAAGCTTAAATTAATCATTCTCTCTACTATTATTCTGACATTTCACATTCTTAAAATAAAGTGATGATCCTAACTGACCTAAGACAGGGAATTTTTACTAGGATTAAATGTCAGGAATTGTGAAAAACTGAGTTTAAATGTATTTGGCTAAGGTGTATGTAAACTTACAACTTCAACTGTATGTTTTATAGGCTCCTCAGTACTAGACTAAGCCAATTTGAGCGTCATTCCCATTTGCCAACGCTAAAATGAATGTCATCTATATACATTGTTTTGCAAGCTTGCTTCATAATTTTGTCTCACATGCCGAAAACGCAGCCTTGTTGATTAGATTTTACACTTCGCGGCCACCGGAGTTTAACATGTGACTACAGTTTGCATTGAATTGTGGGTCATATCAGCCCCACTAGTGATCAAAGTTCTTCACTCGCTCCCTCGACCTAAATCTAGGGCCGAGGGGGCAACGTTTGTGAATTGGACCTCTACTTAAGATGGCAATCAAACTCCATCCGGTTTTGACGTGGATTCCCCAGAGGGAAAGTTGCTTACGCAAGGGCTGAGGAGGTAAAATTAACGTGTTTGGACTATTGCCCTAATAACAGGAAGGGTTGCAAGCTCTAAAACTGTCCCCCCCCTCCCAGGTTCATTGAAGTGGAACCAACAGGTCAGCCATTACTAACCATAATCACAGCAGACTCATAGCTGGTCCCTCTCTTCAGCTAACGTTGAGGCCAAACACATAATTAGCTTGGCATTTAACACAAGGCTGCACGTTCCAAAACAGCCCATCCTTGGAACCTTTCATCCACTGACCACATGCAGAAGTACTGTCGGTACGTCCCAAATGGCACCCGCACTATAGAGGGAATAGGGTGCCATTTGGAACGTATTCTTTATGTTTGAAAGAGGACTTTCATTGGCCTCATGCTTGTTTCATACCATCTTACATTCCATACCTTTATTCTCTGTATAAATTCCAGACGACAGACTCTCCGCCCTATGGTGTGTAAGTGGTTTGACAAGTTAAGAAATTAGCATGAGCACCTTGAAGTGGGGCTCCTGATGGAATAAAATAGGTGACACAATGGCTGGCAAGACCATTTCAGAGAACACAAATATATATTTCTTGTGATATTAAGCAATGTTCAGATGGAGATGATATTAGTAGATGTACATCACAACAGACACAGTCGACTGAAGGCTACAGAGCTGGTCTGATCAGATAAGAGGCACTATACCATTAAATGTTATAATTCAACCATATAAAAAAATATATACATTTGTAATATTAGCTTTTTTTTGTTTTCGGTTGGGTAATAATTACTATAACAAATGCATGAGTAAAGCACTGCAAATGCTTTATAAAATGGTTTATTAACACATACAAATAGGTATAAGCAAAACAACTCAGAGGAGTTTGCAAACACATTTTTAAAAAACAACTATGGGTCTTACAGTAAACATTTCACTTGCATATTTTGCATAGGACTCACATACTGTAGATGTCAGAGCATTTGCTTTCCAGTTAACAAAAAAGTTAAGGATGACATTGCTCAGAGATTTCCAGTCACGTTTGGTATCAACAAGCGATCACTCAATAAATCTGGCTTCCTGCGCACTGAAATAAACCCTAATCACCTGACATGGAGTTCATTGAATGGGGAACAGATGACCGCTACATTACAGCCTTGTTTTTTTTACTTTCGTCGCTAACCTCAAGGGAGAAAACAAACAAATAAAAGGTGTAGCTAGTTGAGAGTTAGACCTTCACTGGGCAACCTCAATTTGAGTTGCAGAGATTTGGTCATAAAAAAACATTACCTGGAATGTTCAACAATTAGGACAGAAATAAATACATTTGTGTGTTTTATTTGATCTTCACTCGCCGTAATTCATAAAAGGTCAGTATCTGTTCCTCATAATTCCTCATCATGTGCTAATATGCTTTTTCTGAAGCTAATACAATAAACAAGTGACTTATCATTTTTTAAAGAGCAAAATATAGAAATAGCCAGTGGTGCATCCTCCAACAGTGCTATCATCAATCATCAACCAAACAGAGGATAAAGTATGCATAACCATTGCCAAAATAATCTCACTAAATATCAGTCACAGCCAAATCCCCATGAAGGGATGAACCAGAGCATGTTTGCTTATATAGTACAGGTGATTGAGATGCTACATCCACATCCCACTAGAAAATTGCATACGGAGGGAAAAACACAGCCATTTAAAAACAAGCAACACTTTCAGGAGTTCTTGGCTACTAGGCTCTTAGAGTCATGTGTTTTCAAAGCCTGCCTGCTCTCTTTGTTTTCACATTTATTTTCGACTAGAGCCTATCAATTATCTTTGGCTACTGATGCTGTTGCTTTTTGCATGTTCACCAACTGAGACAGATGCTGAAATGAGAAACAGAGAAGAGAGTGGATGCCATGCATTTACTCTCAAAGACAAACTACCTTGTCAACATGTTTATGCCACAATTGTAGAACAAGCCCAATAAGGGTTTCACAGACTTGTTACTACTCTGTAACCAGTAACATTTAGTACCCACCAATGTTTTTTTTATGTGGTATTACCACCATTCCTTTAGTATTTCCCGGATGTCATTGCACAGAAGTCTACTTGGCTAATTTTAGCCTTGCAACAACCAAAAATGACTTCCTGTGTTGGTGAGCAATGAGCATCAGCTACAGCTACAGCATACCACCCATGGCCTTCTGACTTATTCTTCAAGCGATTGTGGTCTGGCTAGAGAGATTTGGCCTCAATAGTGTCAGCTCAGAGAACAAACATCTGCACAAACATACATAAATGCCCTATGAGTATTCAAACTGAAAATACAGATTTATTTGCTTTTGACCTGACATTTGACTATCTGATTGATCTTCCATTTTGGTGAAGTAGCTTCAGTTAGACATGTTCTCCACTTGTTTGATGTGGATGTGGACTTGAACTGGTATAAATAAATTCAGGTATGTGCTTGTTCCTTTTACATCCCTTTTCATGTGCAGTATTCTCATCATGCTGCCGCCCACAGCGGAGTATCATGGTTGCAAAATTGCACATTGAATGTAACTGTGGAGCACCAATAACAGGGCTAGATCGACAATCTGTGAAACCAATTTACCATCTGAAACAGAAGCCGGGGAGACATGTTTTCTACAGGGAGGATTATTCTCCACTCATATATTTCTCAGATGATATTTCTCATCACACAGAACATTCAGTAATTTGGGTTAAAAATAAATGGCCTGCAGAAGCCTTCTCTTAACAGGTATTGCTCTTAATTTAAGCCTGAGCATCGTGACATTTCAACATCTGCTCTCCAAAGTGCAAGGGTGGTGTTGTGACATTTACTTTTTTCTCATTAGATTAACTCTCCATCTGTGCCTACGTCTATTTCAGGAGCGTCAACTCGCACCCATTTATGAAGAATAGTATATTCAAGCCCGGAGATGAACTGCTTGTAGGAACGGGATTAAAGTCTTGCAAAAGCGTTTGTAAGCAGGAATTGTAGGTTTAAATTTAGCTCATAAATACAAGTTCCCACATACAAATCTGGGTTAACTTTTTACATAAAGGTACCAAAAATAAATAGGCGGATCTTCCAATCAAATGGCTTTATTGTTTATGCCTCCATCTTAAAGAGAAACCAGGAAGGTGTTACAGAAATGCTTACCTTATAAGTAGAACGCAAAATATTGCGCCTTTGTCCACCCACAGTACAATCCAGGCCTCAGTATGGATACTTTAGAACTTTTTGGCCCTGTTTTTGATGAGAACAGTTTTAGGACACCACCATGTCTCTGTGTCTGTCTGCAGTGTAACCCGAAAGCTCTGCAGCAGCAGTACAGGTGCACAAGGTCAGCCTCTTTCCTGTGGTTTCCTTTGCGATGGTATAGTCTCATTTCCTCTAAAACGATTACCATCTGGCCTCTCATATTCTCACTGATGCTTATCTGTGATCTGTGAGCTACACCTCCTCCCTCCTCCACGACACACACCACCCTCATCTCCCTGTCAATCTGGCACCTCATCCTTGTGCCAAGAACCCCCCCCCCCCCCCCCCCCCCACCGTGCTCCGAACCTGTCACTGATACAGAAGATTCAGTTACCCAGCCTGGGAGGGGCTGAGGTGGTGGAGGGGGGTGACGGGATGGGACGGGGGACGGGGGGGTGGTGGAAGGGGGTGAAGTGGTGGAGGGGGGTGGGGGTGAGGTGATGGAGGGGGGTGAGGTGGTGGAGGGGGGTGGGGGTGAGATGGTGGAGGAGGGGTGAGGTGTTGGGGGGGTTAGGTGGTGGAGGGGGGTGGGGGTGCGGTGGTGGAGGGGAGTGGGGGTGAGGTGGTGGAGGGGGGTGAGGTGGTGGAGGGGGTGAGGTGGTGGAGGGTGGTGAGGTGTTGAAGGGGTGTGAAGTGGTGGAGGGGGGTGAGGTGCTGGAGGGTGGTGAGGTGTTGAAGGGGTGTGAGGTGGTGGAGGGGGGGTGAGGGGGGGGAGGGGGGGGGTTTGGAGGGGGGTGAGTGGTGAAGGGGTGTGAGGTGGTGGAGGTGGGTGAGGTGGTGGAGGGCTTATGCATGATACCACTCTATCAGGCTGTTACAACTCAACAGGATACACTGGATGTGTTTGATGAAGGTGATAAAATACACGCACCAATTGAAGATGAATGTATAGATATGCAGAGACTTCTTAAGAGTACCAGCTCAACTCTGTGGACTCACAACAAGTGAGTTAAGGGCTGGTTGTCAATTAAATTGATGCACGGAGGATGTGTAATTGAGCTGACATTTCAGTAACATTTACAGTGTATGCATGCTTTGGTCGCTTTGGATAAAAGCGTCTGCTAAATGGCATATATTATTATATTATAGATTTATTAAAGAATCCAGGAATACTGCTTTATAACTTGTTATAAACCGGGTGGTTTGAGCCCTGAATGTTGATTGGCTGAAAGCCGTGATATACAGTTAAAGTCGGAAGTTAACATACACCTTAGCCAAATACAATTAAACTCAGTTTTTCACAATTCCTGACATTTAATCCTAGTAAAAATTGTGTCTTAGGTCAGTTAGGATCACCACTTTATTTTAAGAATGTGAAATGTCAGAATAATAGTAGAGAGAATCATTTATTTCAGCTTTTATTTCTTTCATCACATTCCCAGTGGGTCAGAAGTTTACATACACTCAATTAGTATTTGGTAGCATTGCCTTTAAATTGCTTAACTTGGGTCAAACATTTCAGGTAGCCTTCCACAAGCTTCCTACAATAAGTTGGGTGAATTTTGGCCCATTCCTCCTGACAGAGCTGGTGTAACTGAGTCAGGTTTGTAGGCCTCCTTGCTCGCACACGCTTTTTCAGTTCTGCCCACAAATATTCTATAGGATTGAGGTCAGGGCTTTGTGATGGCCACTCCAATACCTTGACTTTGTTGTCCTTAAGCCATTTTTCCACAACTTTGGAAATATGCTTGGGGTCATTGTCCATTTGGAAGACCCATTTGCGACCAAGCTTTAACTTCCTGACTGATGTCTTAAGATGTTGCTTCAATATACCCACATCATTTTCCTACCTCATGATTCCATTTATTTTGTGAAGTTCACCAGTCCCTCCTGTAGCAAAGCACCCCCGTGCTTCACGGTTGGGATGGTGTTCTTCGGCTTATAAGCCTCCCCCTTTTTCCTCCAAACATAACGATGGTCATTATGGCCAAACAGTTCTATTATTGTTTAATCAGACCAGAGGACATTTCTCCAAAAAGTACGATCTTTGTCCCCATGTGCAGTTGCAAACCGTAGTCTGGCTTTTTTTATGGCGGTTTTGGAGCAGTGGCTTCTTCCTTGCTGAGTGGCCTTTCAGGTTATGTCGATATAGGACTTGTTTTACTGTGGATATAGATACTTTAGTACCTGTTTCCTCCAGCATCTTCACAAGGTCTTTTGCTGTTGTTCTGGGATTGATTTGCACTTTTCGCACCAAAGTACGTTCATCTCTAGGAGACAGAACGCGTCTCCTTCCTGAGCGGTATGACGGCTGCGTGGTCCCATGGTGTTTATACTTGCGTACTATTGTTTGCACAGATGAACGTGGTACCTTCAGGCGTTTGGAAATTGCTCCCAAGGATGAACCAGACATGTGGAGGTCTACAATTTTTTTCTGAGGTCTTGGCTTATTTCTTTTGATTTTCCCATGATGTCAAGCAAAGAGGCACTGAGTTTGAAGGTAGGCCTTGAAATACATCCACAGGTACACCTCCAATTGACTCAAATTATTTCAATTAGCCTATCAGAAGCTTCTAAAGCCATGACATCATTTTCTGGAATTTTCCAAGCTGTTTAAAGGCACAGTCAACTTAGTGTATGTAAACTTCTGACCCACTGGAATTGTTATACAGTGAGTCATAAGTGAAATAATATGTCTGTAAACAATTGTTGGAAAAATGACTTGTGTTATGCACATAGTAGATGTCCTAACCTACTTGCCAAAACTATAGTTTGTTAACAAGAAATTTGTGGAGTGGTTGAAAAACGAGTTTTATAGACTCCAACCTAAGTGTATGTAATCTTCCGATTTCAAATGTATCAGACCGTATACCACGGGTATGAAGAAAATTGCTTTTTAATTACTGTTCTAATTACTTTGGTAAGAAGTTTATAAAAGCAATAGCCATACTGTACACCACACCTTCTAGGGCCTTACTGCTCAAATTACAGCATGTAGGAGCCTTCATAATGTCTTAAATTGAGGCTTACGATATGTTTATCATTGTGTTTCTTAATGTACCGTTTCAACTATTTAAAACTTGCTGTTATTTAGTCGAATCATAATGAGATGGTTACAAGACATTATAAAGGGGTCAAGACTTACAATGTGTTACAACTGCATCATGATCCATTATGCCTGGATGTTTTATGTAAAGTGTTACAGACCCACACTGTAAACATGTATCTTAAACGTGTGCCTCAAGTTGCTGGGACTTGGCTTGTGTAAAAAGGTTTGTGTGAAAATGACAGTTAAGTCCCACAGGAAACTTGGGGTTGCTAGTGAGGTGACGTGTCACAGGTGGGAGAGGTATCATTTTTACCTTACAAGCTGTCCAGAAGCCCTCTATTCCCCACTCCATCGCACTCTGAGAGAGAAATTAGTTTGGATGTGTGTGTGTGTGTGTGTGTGTGTGTGTGTGTGTGTGTGTGTGTGTGTGTGTGTGTGTGTGTGTGTGTGTGTGTGTGTGTGTGTGTGTGTGTGTGTGTGTGAACCGAGCAGGAGGGCAGGGAGTCTGGCCAGTGGGTTATCTCCCTGATAAGACTATTTGATTCAGCAGCGTTAATAATTAACGCTGTGGAGATAGAGATCTGTAGACAGCGGGCAGGAGGCTGTTGGAGGGATAACAGGGAGGGGGTGGTGGTTGTGGCTGGAGCAGCATTACTCTGACCTTTAGTTAGATAGCAGGAAATTCTTTGTGAATATCTGCAAGAGATATTGTTGCATACGATAAACATATCGTTTGTATGTTTATGAGGTCCGAGATCGTTATTGTAATCATGGTTTCACACAATAAAGAATTCAGCATTCAGATTGGTTTTTCATCAAAGTAAAAAATAAAACCGTCTAGGATTGAGGGTCTGAGGTAATTGGATCGAAGGTTTCAGGTAAAAGTGCACTTCCCCTGTGCCAGGGCGTGGTTGTTGTTGTGGAGGCCATACTTCAGGAGGAAATATCCCATATCCTGCTGAACTGTAAAGTGGTACCTGGATTCAGTGTTTGAAATGATGTGGTCCTTTCCGTCAAAAGGTAGTAGTAAAAACTGGCAGTAAAAGCTACTATGTTACTCCTGTGTTCAGACGCATACCTCATTTAGCTGTCTGAAAGCACCGTGAACCTGTGGGTGAATGACTCAGGGTAGCTAAGGTATCATATTTTACACAACAACAGACTTGCTCTCTACCCATGGACAACAGACTTGACCTTTAGCCCTATCCCATCTGGACAAGAGGAATACCAATGTAAAAATGCTGTTTATTGACTATAGCTCAGCATTCAATACCCTCCAAGCTCATCATTAATCTTGAGACTCTGGGTCTGAACCCCACCCTGTGCAACTGGTTCCTGGACTTCCTGACGGGCCGGCCCTTGCGGTGAAGGTAGGAAACATCACAAGGGTGCATGCTCAGACCCCTCCTGTACTCCCTGTTCACCCATAACTGCGTGGCCAAGCACGCAAGAACTCAATCATCAAGTTTGCAGGCAACACAACAGTAGTAGCCTTGATTACCAACGATGACGAGACAGCCTACAGGGAGGAGGTGAGGGCTCTGGGAGTGTGATGCCTGGAAAACAACCTCTCACTCAACATCAACAAAACAAAGGAGATGATCGTGGACTTATCTAGCTTACCCCCTATTTACATCGACGGGACCGCAGTGGAGAAGGTGGAAAGCTTCAAGTTCCTTGGCATACACATCACTGACAAACTGAAATGGACCACCCACACAGACAGTGTGGTGAAAAAGGCGCAACAGAGCCTCTTCAACCTCAGGAGGCAAAAGAAATGTGACTTGTCACCTAAAACCCTCACAAACTTTTACAAATGCACAATTGAAAGCATCCTGTCGGGCTGTATCACCACCTGGTACGGCAAATGCACCGCCCGCAACCCAAAGGCTCTCCAGAGGGTGGTGCGGTCTGCCCAACGCATTACCGGGGGAAAACTACCCGCCCTCCAGGACATCTACAGCACCCGATGTCACAGGAAGGCCAAAAAGATTATCAAATCAAATCAAATCAAATTTATTTATATAGCCCTTCTTAGATCAGCTGATATCTCAAAGTTCTGTACAGAAACTCAGCCTAAAACCCCAAACAGCAAGCAATGCAGGTGTAGAAGCACGGTGGCTAGGAAAAACTCCCTAGAAAGGCCAAAACCTAGGAAGAAACCTAGAGAGGAACCAGGCTATGTGAGGTTGCCAGTCCTCTTCTGGCTGTGCCAGGTGGAGATTATAACAGAACATGGCCAAGATGTTCAAATGTTCATAAATGACCAGCATGGTCAAATAATAAGTAGTTGTCGAGGGTGCAGCATGTCAGCACCTCAGGAGTAAATGTCAGTTGGCTTTTCATAGCCGATCATTAAGAGTATCTCTACCGTTCCTGCGGTCTCTAGAGAGTTGAAAACAGCAGGTCTGGGACAGGTAGCACGTCCGGTGAACAGATCAGGGTTCCATAGCCGCAGGCAGAACAGTTGAAACTGGAGCAGCAGCACGGCCAGGTGGACTGGGGACAGCAAGAGGTCATCATGCCAGGTAGTCCTGAGGCATGGTCCTAGGGCTCAGGTCCCCCGAGAGAGAGAAAGAAAGAGAGAATTAGAGAGAGCATACTTAAATTCACACAGGACACCGGATAAGACAGGAGAAGTACTCCAGATATAACAAACTGACCCTAGTCCCCCGACACATAAACTACTGCAGCATAAATACTGGAGGCTGAGACAGGAGGGGTCAGGAGACACTGTGGCGCCATCCGATGATACCCCCGGACAGGGCCAAACAGGAAGGATATAACCCCACCCACTTTGCCAAAGGACAGCCCCCACAACACTAGAGGGATATCTTATCAAGGACATGGTTGATGTCCTTATTATCAAGGACATCAACCACCCGAGCCACTGCCTGTTCACCACGCTATCATCCAGAAGGCGAGGTCAGTACAGGTGCATCAAAGCTGGGAGCGAGAGACTGAAAAACAGCTTCTATCTCAAGGCCATCAGACTGTTAAATAGCCATCACTAGCACATTAGAGGCTGCTGCCTATAGGCATAGACTAGAAATCACTGGCCCCTTTAAGGAATGGAACACTAGTCACTTTACAGTTTTTTCCAACTGCTTACACACAAAATCTTTTCATGTCACACGATTTTTGAAACCTCTCACTCAAAGTGCAAAACTACACACCAAATATCCAATACCATAAGCAATTTCTCAGCCTTTGACTCAATTGTCAATTGCATACAACACTTTTTTCAAAACACTACACACAATTCTCTACCTAAAACACAAAAATCTAACAGGAAGTGACTTGCTTTCCTTTTCCAAACACAACCAATCAAAATGCTACACTTATTCACCAGGTCACACACACACTCCTCACATGTGCAAACACTAATAGCTTAACTGATCACTAACCAATCACTGCTTTACTGTAGTATAGGCCTATAAATAGGTCAAAGGTCAGATTACCTGTTTTGAACAATGGATGCCAACAATGGACAGAGAGCAAGAGGAGTAGGAGGGAGAGGAAGAGGAAGAAGAGGACGATGGCAAAGAAGAGAAGGAAGGAGAGCCATCTCTGATGAGATTAGGGCAACACTTGTTGATCATGTGATCAACCACGGTTTGACCATGAGAGAGGCTGGACTGAGAGTCCAGCCCAACTTGAGTCGATTTACAGTGGCGTCCATAATTCCAACCTTCAGAAATGAGAACAGGTATGCAACTATCTAATGACTATTTTAGCATTACAGTAATGTACTGTAAAATACGTATGACTGCATAGTATTGCATAAACATTTTAAACAACTCTAAGCCATCCATTTACTGCACTGCATTGAATGAATGAGGTTGGTTATCATGCTGTACTACATTTTTTTGTACATTGTCTACAGTTCCTATGCTGAACACATACTGTGTTTGAATTCTGTATAGAGTGGAAAGGCAAAGACATCATGAGGACGAGGACGCTTGTTTACAGATGTACAAGAGACTGCAATTATAAATATGGTTTTGGCCAACAATGCAATTAGGATTCGAGAGATAAGAGAGCATATCTTGAATAATGACACCATATTTAACAACATCAATGCTGTAAGCCTGTCGACCATACAACGCATCCTCCAACGGCACCGAGTGACGATGAAACAACTTTACAAGGTGCCATTTGAGAGAAACTCTGACAGAGTCAAGAATATGCGACATGACTTTGTAGAGGTATGTATGCAACACTACTTCCAGTACTTCAGACATACCATATTTACTCATCTGTATATCTTTTTGTCTGTTACAGAGAGTATTGGAGCTGGATGCCCATGTAATTCGCCATGAATTTATTTATGTGGATGAGGTTGGCTTCAACCTCACCAAAACCAGGCACCGCGGAAGAAATGTAATAGGACAGAGGGCAGTTACCAATGTCCCTGGACAGCGTTGGGGTAATATATATAACTATGTGTGCTACCATCACTCAAAACGGGGTCCTCCATCACAATGCCACACTGGGTCCGTACAACACCAGCCATATGCTCACTTTTCTGGATGCAATTTACACAATGCTTGTCCCTGATCCAGATCAGGAGCCTGCTAGATTTGTGGTTTTATGGGACAATGTTAGTTTTCACCGGGCTGTTCTAGTCCAAAACTGGTTTGCCACCTATCCACAATTTGTGGTTTTGTACCTACCCCCATATTCACCTTTTCTAAATCTCATAGAGGAATTATTCTCAGCCTGGCGTTGGAAAGTGTATGATCGCCAACCCTATGCCTGCATGCCGCTTCTCCAGGCAATGGAGGACGCATGTGGGGACATAGAGGTTGCCTCTGTCCAAGGTTGGATACGCCATGCTAGGAGATACTTCCCTCGATGTTTGGCAAGAGAAAACGTATCTTGTGATGTGGACGAAGTATTGTGGCCAGACCCAGGCCGGAGAAGAGATGACACGTAGCTTAGCACTGGTGACTGCCCCCCCCCCTACCAATTCCTGGACTGCCCCCCCGGGACCCCACACACACACAATTGTGTTCTTTACTGTATTCTAAAGAATATACTTTTGGTTTACATATGTTTATGGTTTTGTTGTATGCTACTGTATACAACAGTAATGTTTGGCCTAATAAATATTTTCTGTTTCTACATTGCATTGGTGTTTACAGTGTACTTGTTACCCCTCTCAGCAGATTACTTTCACTGTAGAACACTGTATTGAAATGCAGATATAAGCCTATGAAAGACCAAAGAGCTTTAGATTTAGAACAACAGTGTTTACATGGTATATCCAAAAATGTACTATTATGAAAGCAGTGTTTGCCATTTGATGCAAATGCTTCATTCTGACATGTGTTTATGGCATTTTGAATGCAGTGTTACATTTTGAAGGAGATGTGAGGTATTTTGCATTTTGTGTGTGCAGTTTTGGGAATTGTGTGTAGAGTTTTGAAAAAAGGAGACAGTTTTGAAAACGTGTGTAAGCAGTTGGAAAAAACTGTAATAATGTTTACATATCTTGCATTACTCATCTCATATTTATATACTGTTTTCTATACTATTCTGCTGTATCTTAGTCCATTCCGCCTGACATCGCTCATCCAGAGGTACAGTATATAGTTTTAATTCATTCCTACTTAGATTTGTGTGTACTGGGTATATGTTGTGCAATTTGTTAGATATTACTTGTTAGATTTTACTGCACTGTTGGAGCTAGATGCACAAGCATTTCGCTACACCCACAATAACATCTGCTAATCACGTGTATGTGACCAATAACATTTTATTTTATTTAGCCATGGACAACAGACTTAACCTCTAGCCATGGACAACAGACTTGACCTCTAGCCATGGACAACAGACTTGACCTCTAGCCATGGACAACAGACTTGACCTCTAGCCATGGACAACAGACTTGACCTCTAGCCATGGACAACAGACTTGACCTCTAGCCATGGACAACAAACTTGACCTCTAGCCATGGACAATAAAAAAAAACTCCAACTGCACCTGCTCCACATAAAAAAAACACATGGACCTTAACACATGGAAACTAGCATTCTATTCAACATTTATCCCACAACACATGTATACTCAGGCGTCGCCATACAGTGCAGGGCCTACTACACCATTCGTCATTGTGGTGGGGGCATTGTGGTGGAAGCCTACACGCCAGTGAGGGAGCCTGAATTCAGGTCAGATCGCAGTCAGAGAAGTCTCCCAGATTATGCTTTGTTTACCCCAATCATTCCTCCCGCTGTGGCGCGGAGTCCCTGGAAGATGTGCCTGGGAAGAGCCAAGCTAATGATGTGAATGCTTTACTGCTGATTACTAGCAGGATAGTGTGATCTACGCTAAATGTTAGCACTCATTTAAATATTATGCCCAAGCGTCTGACTTAGCTAGCGCCTCGAGGCTAACATCTAAACTAATCTCAGTGTAATGCTAACTGTTAGCACTCATTCAAATCAAATTTAGAGTATCTCACTTGGCCTTATGTCAGCGCTAGCTGAATTTAAAGGTCTGATGCAGCCGTTTTTATCTCAATATCAATCATTTCTGGGTAACAATTATGCACCTTACTGTGATTGTTTTCAGTTAAAATGGTCAGAAAGAAACAAAAATAGCTTCTTAGCAAAGATACATTTCTCAAGCAAGAATTGTGCTAGTACTAGCTATTATTGACAGAGAGGTTTGGAACTCTACTTTCTTATTGAGGTCTATTAACTAATTTACCGCCTGGTGATGTCACCAGGCAGGCCAAAACTCCATACCACCAAAACAGGCTGAAATTTCAGGCAGGCTTTTCAAACAGCTCTTACACTAAAAGGGCATTAATATAATTTTCACAATTTCACAGTATTATTCCAACTTCATAGTATGAAAATATGTATAAAACACATGAATTCATGTTTTTGACTGCACTGGGCCTTTATTGCTAATGCAAGCTAGCTTTCCATAAATGGTTTGTGTTTATCATATCACCTGGTGCCCGAAAGTCAGCTCCAAGGCTAAAAGGGTATGCTTTCAGCACCAACAAAGTAAGCTAATTGACAGAGAAAGGAGATGTCTAGACTGTAAAATGTCAAATGCATCTCTGGAGGAAATGCACAAGGTTTTGTTATGACAGAGTTTAATTTCCTCTCTCTGCACTTAAAAAGATGGGACTTGAGTAACAATAGATACATACATTCAAAATGTTAAGCTTGCTATGCTGGGCAGAGATGTCAGCAGGATCTGGTTTTCGGAGCTTCAGCCCCCAATGATTTTGTGTCAGCCCTGAATCTTTTGCGTTGCTGCAATGGTGTAAAAAAAGTGTCCTCTGAAAGCATTGCTTAGTTCATAGAGCTGTGGTTACCTGAAACTCCCAAAGTCATCCAAGCAGTGTACTGCCACTTACACGTTCTTGGAATGGTGCTATGTCTTGCAAGATCACTTTATAATTAATTAGTAATCTACAAAACAAATTTAATATAATAGCATGGATAATGTTAGGCTACTCTTATACCAAAAACAGTACGTCATTTATTATGACAATTTAGGATGATTGTTCTGAAATATAGCATTTTTTTTCTCATGTGGCCAGAACTCAACAGCAGGTGTCATATGTCTAAAATATGCTGTGATTAAGTGGCTGTGTTGAACTCCATCTGCTCTAACATTAGATTAAACAAGTAGTTAGACTACTTAGCCTACATCATTCAAGAAGATTGAAATGCATATTCCCATGAACTGATTGGGATCAAACGGTTGGCATGCATGCAGCATGGACGTTTCAGCTGTAAAATGTGAATAATTATCATTCACAATTGACAGTGATGGCCTAATTTACAATAAGGCAGGCCTAATTTGGTGTTTTAGGATGTAAAAAAATATAACATTTTCATTGAGCCACTTATGTGTAGGCATAGGCAACTGTGCAATTTGGATGATACATTGTACGTATATTCTAAAATGATTTTATACACTAGGCTACATGTTGGTACCAACTTTCATTCAGAAATGAAGTAATAATAATTCAAAAAATGGTGCTATGGTAGGCTACCTAAACAAACAGCACTTCACCACTGGTTAGAATAAGTGGAAAGCATTTGCCATTTGTAGTCATCTGATAATTCCAGCTCTGTTTGATTGAGCCAGTGTCATTGTGCTGCAATGAACAAGCACTGGAACTAGTCTTGATAAATCAATCAATGTCAGATTTTTGTTTTGAATGAATCTCCGTTTGGATATTTGGTTACAATTAGGCTAGGAAATGTTAAGGTGAGTGGTCATGATCATTAGTCTAGCAATTGAAAGCAATGCAGATCTTCTCTATCCGCAAACATGTTAGGCATATAGCTTACCTGATGAGCTTCCCTGATGTTTTTCTGAACTTTCCAATACATTTCTGATGCAAATTCACATTTTTACACTCTTCCCATAGGCTATTCAAGTCATTTGACATCTTTTCTTATTAGTTAAAAAGGTCATAAGGCCTACATTGTTTCAATAACAATATAGCTGAAACCACTAGCCTATTGGCTTCATTGAATTACTGAATTTATTCTCTTGTAATTTTATTATTTAAAATATTATTGTAACAGTAGGCCTACCTACACAATAACCTCATATGGGGTTACTGACTAAAATCCATTTGAATTAATAATACAAAGTGTTGATTATTTGGCCTTGGGGAGAGCACAGTGCATGGAAGAAAACATAACACAAAAATAGATTTGCCAAGTTATATAATTACTAATGTATCTATAGAAATAAATGAAATATTTGAAAATACTACACCAGAGAGCATATTTTAGCCACAGAGGATCAATAGCTTATGAAAAAATTTGCTGTAGATTGTGTTTTGTCACATTAGGAGCATATAGGCCTACAGTTGGGAATCCCGCAATTGGGGAGCCTGCACGGCAAATATCAAACAGCTGATTGTTGAGTTGTGGCTGTCAATGAACAGAAGGAGAAGCTAAAAGGTATTTTGCAATATCACTGAAAAGCTGGTGGACTATAATTTCCTCATATTGTAGGCCTAAGATCTGTGTATCCCCACTTTCATTGGCCTATGCTATTGGTTGCATTTAAGACATGGGTCGTTCATTTTATTGATCTCAGTATGTCAATGTCAGAGTAGCTTGTCATTTTGTGTGGTATAAAAAAATATTATTTTAATTTCTCCAGTCATGTAAAATGAAGTAGAATTGCAGGAAATGATTTTCTCAGACACGCCAACCCCTCAGCTCCTGGTATTCAGCACTGAGCCCAGAATGTTATGACATTCTGGTGAAGGCCCTGATGCTAGGTCAAGTTGATTCCATCTGTGGTTCTTTAAAATAGAAAATAGGGACTCGGAGTGAGGCTCTCTGAAAGTGGGGAAACAAACCAACAAACCAAACCTTAAGAAGAAAAGATCCACTTCCCAAAACAGCTTTTTCGGAGGCAAGCAAGCCCTGTTCTGTTTTAAACATTTATATCCTCCTTTGCATGCAGTACTTGGTAAACAGCTTTTGAGTTCATTTTTTTTCTACTCAAATTGAGTAAGCAGAGACATAATCAGCTGAATAGCTCTAAATAGGGGAAAACAGTCAACAGATTTGCACAGGTCGAGAGAGAGAGATATACAAAGCTAAATGATAGCATTGTGAATACTCAAACAAACAAAGCTCTCGTACATTATTCAACCATAAACACAGCATGTACCCACGCACTTCCCTATCCAGCCATCACTATCCACTTGTCCCACATGAAAAAATACTATAGTATACTACGGTATAAATACTATAGTATTCACTGTAGGGTTTTTGCAGACTTTACTGTAGTACATACACTGTAATGTTTTTGCAGACTAAAGTCAGCAAAAACACTACAGTGAATACTGTAGTATTTACCGTAGTATACTGTAGTATTTACAGTTAACTATAGTATAAATACTGTAGTAAAATAAAACTGTAGTATATACTATAATCATTAATGTATTGTTTTTAGGATTGTAGTATACTGTAGCATTTACTGTAGTGTATTTGCAGAGAGAACTGTAGTATTTACTATAGTGTTTTTATTTTATTATCTTTGACATAGAAGTGGAGGCTTTCTTCTTCAGGAAACCTACTGGAGAAATACTAAAAAAGCAATTTTTCCATGACCTGTAGGAACGGATATCTCATCACTTACAGTATACTACAGTAATGTACTATACTATAGTAAATTGTAATATGTTTTCATGTGGGGTGAGTGACCTGCTAAAATAATAGTCAAGTAGAGAGTGCTCAGCTTCAGTGGCTCCCAATGAACAGATATCAGCTGTAATTGATGGGGAGTCTGAGGCCCAGGTTAATTACTTAAGATGCATCCCAAATGGCACCCTATTCCTTTTGTAGTGCACAGATCTCTATGGGCCCTGGTCAAAAATAGTGCACTGCTAAGGGAATATAGGCTGCCATTTGAGATAAACTCTATAGTACCTGGACCGTTCCACTCTGGTCTTTACCAGCCTGACCACCTCCACTCTGGTCTTTACCAGCCTGACCACATCCCCCCTGGGCTTTACCAGCTTGACCATCTCCACTCTGGTCTTTACCAGCCTGACCACCTCCACTCTGGTCTTTACCAGCCTGAACACCTCCACTCTGGTCTTTACCAGCCTGAACACCTCCACTCTGGTCTTTACCAGCCTGAACACCTCCACTCTGGTCTTTACCAGCCTGACCACCTCCACTTTGGTCTTTACCAGCCTGACCACCTCCACTCTGGTCTTTACCAGCCTGACCACATCCCCCCTGGGCTTTACCAGCCTGACCACATCCCCCCTGGGCTTTACCAGCTTGACCACATCCACTCTGGTCTTTACCAGCCTGAACACCTCCACTCTGGTCTTTACCAGCCTGAACACCTCCACTCTGGTCTTTACCAGCCTGAACACATCCACTCTGGTCTTTACCAGCCTGACCACCTCCACTCTGGTCTTTACCAGCCTGAACACCTCCACTCTGGTCTTTACCAGCCTGACCACATCCCCCCTGGGCTTTACCAGCTTGACCACCTCCACTCTGGTCTTTACCAGCCTGACCACATCCACTCTGGTCTTTACCAGCCTGAACACCTCCACTCTGGTCTTTACCAGCCTGACCACATCCCCCCTGGGCTTTACCAGCCTGACCACCTCCACTCTGGTCTTTACCAGCTTGACCACCTCCACTCTGGTCTTTACCAGCTTGACCACATCCACTCTGGTCTTTACCAGCCTGACCACCTCCACTCTGGTCTTTACCAGTCTGACCACCTCCACTCTGGTCTTTACCAGCCTGACCACCTCCACTCTGGTCTTTACCAGCCTGAACACCTCCACTCTGGTATTTACCAGCCTGACCACCTCCACTCTGGTCTTTACCAGCCTGAACACCTCCACTCTGGTCTTTACCAGCCTGACCACATCCACTCTGGTCTTTAGCAGCCTGAACACCTCCACTCTGGTCTTTACCAGCTTGAACACCTCCACTCTGGTCTTTACCAGCCTGAACACCTCCACTCTGGTCTTTACCAGCCTGACCACCTCCACTCTGGTCTTTACCAGCCTGAAAACCTCCACTCTGGTCTTTACCAGCCTGACCACATCCCCCCTGGGCTTTACCAGCTTGACCACCTCCACTCTGGTCTTTACCAGCCTGACCACATCCCCCCTGGGCTTTACCAGCTTGACCACCTCCACTCTGGTCTTCACCAGCCTGACCACATCCACTCTGGTCTTTACCAGCCTGAACACCTCCACTCTGGTCTTTACCAGCCTGACCACATCCCCCCTGGGCTTTATCAGCCTGACCACCTCCACTCTGGTCTTTACCAGCTTGACCACCTCCACTCTGTTCTTTACCAGCTTGACCACCTCCACTCTGGTCTTTACCAGCCTGACCACCTCCACTCTGGTCTTTACCAGCCTGACCACCTCCACTCTGGTCTTTACCAGCCTGAACACCTCCACTTTGGTCTTTACCAGCCTGACCACATCCCCCCATGGGCTTTACCAGCTTGACCACCTCCACTCTGGACTTTACCAGCCTGACCACATCCCCCCTGGGCTTTACCAGCTTGACCACCTCCACTCTGGTCTTTACCAGCCTGACCACCTCCACTCTGGTCTTTACCAGCCTGACCACATCCACTCTGGTCTTTACCAGCCTGAACACCTCCACTCTGGTCTTTACCAGCCTGACCACATCCCCCCTGGGCTTTATCAGCCTGACCACCTCCACTCTGGTCTTTACCAGCTTGATCACCTCCACTCTGGTCTTTACCAGCTTGACCACATCCACTCTGGTCTTTACCAGCCTGACCACCTCCACTCTGGTCTTTACCAGCCTGAACACCTCCACTCTGGTCTTTACCAGCTTGACCACATCCACTCTGGTCTTTACCAGCCTGACCACATCCCCCTGGGCTTTACCAGCCTGACCACCTCCACTCTGGTCTTTACCAGCCTGACCACCTCCACTCTGGTCACATGTTAAATTGACTGTGGGGAGTTAGTTATCTGTCTCCCGACGGTGTTGTGTTCCAGCTCTCAGACTCTGCTGTAGCATCCAGTATAAGTACCACTGCATCACTCTGGTCCCAATCCATCCACATTATCTTCAGCAGGGAGAACTTCTTTCATCACCACTCAGTGTCTGAGAGCAGGACAACCATTCAATCCACATAATCAATGGTTTCATTATGGGTGGCCCTATTTAGTGTACTGTAGTATGTACACCTCTAAGAAGGAGAGGGTATTAGAGAATATAAATGAATGGTTAGGAATGTGCTTTTAATTCAACAGGCATAAGATGGAGGGTAGCCATTTGTGGGATGTACAGTGTATTACAATAATAATTTGTGAAATTACATATTGACTTAACAGTGATAAATGAAGTCTCAAAGAAAGTCACGGTTGGCAGTATGCCCTGGAACGTTTGTAGGGCACAGACACCTGGGCTGGAAGTGCCTCTTAAGATGTATTCTATCAGATCTGGCCAGAGAACATCCTCTGACAGGTAATATTTCAGGATCCTGTTAAATCATGTAACACCATAGAAATAGAATAACTAGAAGCGCCAAAGCCCCTCAACCACGGCAATCTGAACGCTAAACTTCCTGCATTTATTTCCTGCTTTACTCCTATGGGCACACTAAATATATCTGCCAGTCCACCTATCACAGAAATGTACTGTAAGCTGTGATCATATCTGAAGTCCTTCTCCATGATTGTAGGCTGAATAGTGAGAGAGAGGGGTTAGGCTGAGCAGACTCACTCAACTTCATCACTGTAATGAGATGCGGTATCTTGAAAGAAGCTTGGACAGTGGCATTGTTTGATCTCGCGTTGGTTCACTACTCCCTACTACCACTGGGTGGTGTTCATTTACAAGTCACTATTCCTTCAGTTTTCCTTGTCATAAAAGGGGAAAGTCTTATTTTGGCAACATTTTGACAGACATAAATATTTAGATGTGGTCGTAGTAGACATACTTATCCTACTGATATGTCTGTTCCAAACATTCCAAAGCATTCCATCAGAATTCTGAGGCTGAAGCCTTGAGCTACCATACAAAAGGATATTTGTTGAAGTTTGGTACAAAGCTAAAATCGAACATTATAAAGGTGGACAACACAGGGTGATAATGACATAAAGCTCTTGTAGAAAAAAATATGCCATAGTGGGTCAGTTTAGGGCTTATGGATTTTAGGAAGCTACAGGCACATGTGTGTCTTCCTCCCCAGGCTTTGTCTGTCTCAACATGATGAGAAAACAATTCAACTCCCACAATTCACCCTATTACAGTTGAATTACATAGAACCCTGACCGTAAGCCTCCAAAGTCATATAGACAAACGTTAAGAATGTCCTATTTGAACCAGGCTGTTGTGAGGTTTTGTAAGCCAGGATGAGGCCTTCTTTGAATTGTGGTGTTCAGAGTAAATTGTGATGAAGAGACTCTTCCCCTGGAAGAAGAAGAATGGCTTGTGGTGAGCACCATTAGATGGGGCAAATACACACACACACACACACACACACACACACACACACACACACACACACACACACACACACACACACACACACACACACACACACACACACACACACACACACACACACACTAACTGGAAAAGAAGTTTGAACTTTTGTGCCCTTACCGACAGTTTTGTCAACTTTGAACAAGGTGATGTATTTGGAGCGCTATTGTGATTTCACAATGGAAATGTTTTGTTGTATTTTCCCTTTTCTCTGTAGTCTCCTGTGGCACAACTCAACCACAAAGTTTAGATGGATATGTCTAAAACCAAAGAATATAAATACTTTGAACTAAGCCCAGTCTTGGATGCTCTGCCACCCTAGGCAAGACAAAAAATCACTGCAAAACTGGTATAGTGTATAATGTCAGCAAACCAAGCAATTTTATGAATGCCCATCAATGTGGTACCGTTTGTAAAACATGCATTTGCATTGGCTTTATTAGTTGTGATTCCTGACAAAGGCTTAAGACTAATCAATTTGGCTATTTAAGACCTGAATATCAGCTACCCACGTTTATCAGGAGTTATCTTGACCCTATTTGCAATGAGAATCAATGTGTTTAAACAGCGGGAAATGCAGAAATATTATCGTCTTCGGTATGATCTGCTCGTCCAAAATGTACAAATACAAACTTGAGATCACTGATTATCATGACAATTTAGCACAGAGTGAAACTCCCGGAAACCAGTCGTGGGTAACCTAATTTCATTCCATATTGTCCATGTCATTTTGACCTGTCCTGTTTTTATGATATGGTGTTAGTTAACATGCTAAGTCATATTTCCATTGAAGTGCATTTTTATTTGATAGGATACCATTTAGGCCAGAGATCATCAATTAAACGGATGGTATGGGGGCCGAAACAATAATTGCAAATAATTTGGTGGGCCGCCAGTTGGGGAACCCTGATTTAGGCTATTTGATCAGAGACAAGTGCATGATGTAAAAACTGTCTGTCTCATTACATTATCATAAATTTGGTCTCCAGTCTGAATGGCTACAGAAAAAACACACACTGAAGGCTACTACTCTTTCTATTGTAGGCCTATAGGATTCATTATTTATGTTAGATGACTTTGACGGATCATTGGTGGAGGCGCGTGGCAACTGGACATGGATAAGCTAAATATTTAGCGCCCCTGCAGAACTGCTTATAATGTCGAGGCATCAGTGCTCACCTAAATATTTATTTATTTATTTATTTTTATTTCACCTTTATTTAACCAGGTAGGCAAATTGAGAACACGTTCTCATTTACAATTGCGACCTGGCCAAGATAAAGCAAAGCAGTTCGATACATACAACAACACATAGTTACACATGGAGTAGAACAAACATACAGTCAATAATACAGTGAAAAAAATAAGTCTATATACAATGTGAGCAAGTGAGGTGAGATAAGGGAGGTGAAGGCAAACAAAATATATATAAAAATAAATAAAAATATAAAAAGGCCATGGTGGCGAAGTAAATACAATATAGCAAGTAAAAAAAACACTGGAATGGTTGGTTTGCAGTGGAAGAAAGTGCAAAGTAGAGATAGAAATAATGGGGTGCAAAGGAGCAAAAATAAATAAATGAATACTGTAGGTAAAGAGGTAGTTGTTTGGGCTAAATTATAGATGGGCTATGTACAGGTGCAGTAATCTATGAGCTGCTCTGACAGCTGGTGCTTAAAGCTAGTGAGGGAGATAAGTGTTTCCAATTTCAGAGATTTTTGTAGTTCGTTCCAGTCATTGGCAGCAGAGAACTGGAAGGAGAGGCGGCCAAAGGAAGAATTTGTTTTGGGGGTGACCAGAGAGATATACCTGCTGGAGCGCGTGCTACAGGTAGGTGCTGCTATGGTGACCAGCGAGCTGAGATAAGGGGGGACTTTACCTAGCAGGGTCTTGTAGATGACCTGGAGCCAGTGGGTTTGGCGACGAGTATGAAGCGAGGGCCAGCCAACGAGAGTGTACAGGTCGCAGTGGTGGGTAGTGTAAGGGGCTTTGGTGACAAAACGGATGGCACTGTGATAGACTGCATCCAATTTATTGAGTAGGGTATTGGAGGCTATTTTGTAAATGACATCACCGAAGTCGAGGATTGGTAGGATGGTCAGTTTTACAAGGGTATGTTTGGCAGCATGAGTGAAGGATGCTTTGTTGCGGAATAGGAAGCCAATTCTAGATTTAACTTTGGATTGGAGATGTTTGATGTGAGTCTGGAAGGAGAGTTTACAGTCTAACCAGACACCTAGGTATTTGTAGTTGTCCACATATTCTAAGTCAAAGCCGTCTAGAGTAGTGTTGTTGGACAGGCGGGCAGGTGCAGGCAGCGATCGGTTGAAGAGCATGCATTTAGTTTTACTTGTATTTAAGAGCAATTGGAGGCCACGGAAGGAGAGTTGTATGGCATTGAAGCTCGCCTGGAGGGTTGTTAACACAGTGTCAAAAGAAGGGCTAGAAGTATACAGAATAGTGTCGTCTGCGTAGAGGTGGATCAGAGACTCACCAGCAGCAAGAGCGACATCATTGATGTATACAGAGAAGAGAGTCGGTCCAAGAATTGAACCCTGTGGCACCCCCATAGAGACTGCCAGAGGCCCGGACAACAGACCCTCCGATTTGACACACTGAACTCGATCAGAGAAGTAGTTGGTGAACCAGGCGAGGCAATCATTAGAGAAACCAAGGCTGTCGAGTCTGCCGATGAGGATGTGGTGATTGACAGAGTCAAAAGCCTTGGCCAGGTCAATGAATACGGCTGCACAGTATTGTTTCCTATCGATGGCGGTTAAGATATCGTTTATGACCTTGAGCGTGGCTGAGGTGCACCCATGACCAGCTCTGAAACCAGATTGCATAGCGGAGAAGGTATGGTGGGATTCGAAATGGTCGGTAATCTGTTTGTTAACTTGGCTTTCGAAGACCTTAGAAAGGCAGGGTAGGATAGATATGGGTCTGTAGCAGTTTGGGTCAAGAGTGTCCCCCCCTTTGAAGAGGGGGATAACCGCAGCTGCTTTCCAATCTTTGGGAATCTCAGACGACACGAAAGAGAGGTTGAAAAGGCTAGTAATAGGGGTGGCAACAATTTCAGCAGATAGTTTTAGAAAGAAAGGGTCCAGATTATCTAGCCCGGCTGATTTGTAAGGGTCCAGATTTTGCAGCTCTTTCAGAACATCAGCTGACTGTATTTGGGAGAAAGAGAAATGGGGAAGGCTTGGGCGAGTTGCTGTGGGGGGTGCAGTGCTGTTGACCGGGGTAAGGGTAGCCAGGTGGAAAGCATGACCAGCCGTAGAAAAATGCTTATTGAAATTCTCAATTATAGTGGATTTGTCGGTGGTGACAGTGTTTCCTATCTTCAGTGCAGTTGGAAGCTGGGAGGAGGTGTTCTTATTCTCCATGGACTTTACAGTGTCCCAGAACTTTTTTGAGTTTGTGTTGCAGGAAGCAAATTTCTGCTTGAAAAAGCTAGCCTTGGCTTTTCTAACTGCCTGTGTATATTGGTTCCTAGCTTCCCTGAAAAGTTGCATATCACGGGGGCTGTTCGATGCTAATGCAGAACGCCATAGGATGTTTTTCTGTTGGTTAAGGGCAGTCAGGTCAGGAGAGAACCAAGGGCTATATCTGTTCCTGGTTCTAAATTTCTTGAATGGGGCATGCTTATTCAAGATGGTGAGGAAGGCATTTAAAAAAAATATCCAGGCATCCTCTACTGACGGGATAAGATCAATATCCTTCCAGGATACCTCGGCCAGGTCGATTAGAAAGGCCTGCTCGCTGAAGTGTTTCAGGGAGCGTTTGACAGTGATGAGTGGAGGTCGTTTGACCGCTGACCCATTACGGATGCAGGCAATGAGGCAGTGATCGCTGAGATCTTGGTTGAAAACAGCAGAGGTGTATTTGGAGGGCAAGTTGGTTAGGATGATATCTATGAGGGTACCCGTGTTTACGGAATTGGGGTGGTACCTGGTAGGTTCATTGATAATTTGTGTGAGATTGAGGGCATCAAGCTTGGATTGTAGGATGGCTGGGGTGTTAAGCATGTTCCAATTTAGGTCGCCTAGCAGCACGAGCTCTGAAGATAGATGGGGGGCAATCAGTTCACATATGGTGTCCAGAGCACAGCTGGGGGCAGAGGGTGGTCTATAGCAGGCGGCAACGGTGAGAGACTTGTTTTTAGAGAGGTGGATTTTTAAAAGTAGAAGTTCAAATTGTTTGGGAACAGACCTGGATAGTAAAACAGAACTCTGCAGGCAATCTTTGCAGTAGATTGCAACACCGCCCCCTTTGGCCGTTCTATCTTGTCTGAAAATGTTGTAATTAGGGATGAAAATGTCAGAATTTTTGGTGGTCTTCCTAAGCCAGGATTCAGACACGGCTAAAACATCCGGGTTGGCAGAGTGTGCTAAAGCAGTGAACAAAACAAACTTAGGGAGGAGGCTTCTAATGTTAACATGCATGAAACCAAGGCTATTACGGTTACAGAAGTCATCAAAAGAGAGCGCCTGGGGAATAGGAGTGGAGCTAGGTACTGCAGGGCCTGGGTTCACCTCTACATCACCAGAGGAACAGAGGAGGAGTAGGATAAGGGTACGGCTAAAAGCTATGAGAATTGGTCGTCTAGAACGTCTAGAACAGAGAGTAAAAGGAAGTTTCTGGGGGCGATAAAATAGCTTCAAGGAATAATGTACAGACAAAGGTATGGCAGGATGTGAATACAGTGGAGGTAAACCTAGGTATTGAGTGATGATGAGAGAGATATTGTCTCTAGAAACATCATTGAAACCAGGTGATGTCATCGCATATGTGGGTGGTGGAACTGAAAGGTTGGATATGGTATAGTGAACAGGGCTAGAGGCTCTACAGTGAAATAAGCCAATAAACACTAACCAGAACAGCAATGGACAAGGCATATTTACATTAAGGAGAGGCATGCTTAATCGAGGGATCATAAGGGTCCAGTGAGTAGAGGTTGGTTGGGGTCACGGCGATCCAGACAGCTGGCCGGGTAGATGGCTATCGGTAGCAAGATAGCATAGGATGGAAGTCTATTTTTTTTTTTTTAGACACCTCGTGCGTTTCCGTCGGTAGATTAGTGGGGTTCCGTGTAGTAGAGGGGATCAATCCAATTGGCAAAATAGATATAGTTATAGTGACCCAAGAAAAATTGTCCGATATACTTATTCAGATAGCAGCCGATAAGACAGCTAACGATTAGCGGGCCCCAGATGAGCGTTCAGGTAACGTTGCGACGGAGGTGCCAGTTGGATAACTCCCTCGGGCAGATAATGTCGGCAGTCAGTCGTGAAGGCCCGATGGGGCTCCGCATCTGCAGCAACAACAAAACAAAATAGCCCATATCCCAATGGGTGAGAGAAGTTATCATTGTTTTTAGGCAGAATAATGTGAGGTGTTATGTGCTGTTGGAGGTGCATCTTGGTCAGTTTAGCTCGGAAAATGCCGCCCTCATCAATTTGCCGCCCTGCGCGGAAGTCTAATTCTTCATAATCCTGCCCTGTTTTTAACGCGGATCATTACAAACTTCAACTCTTACCCAAATAACTACTATCCCACTCAATATTCCAAATGTAGCCACCTTCTATACTTCTATACAAGTCAACTGTTAAAGTTTGAGACTTATAGATACAACATGGCGGCATCACAAAAGCTATAAATGGTACACTACATTTGATACACAAAGCTACACTTTTTTCCAACTTCCTTGATCCTAAAAATGTACATGGTTTCATAGACCTACAATGGACAAATTAAACACTCTTCATTTCTCTTGCTTGTTGTTGCATGTCTGAAAATACCATGTCATTTTACTGAGATGTACAACATGGTATGTGAGAGAAGGATGGGTTTTGAGGCTATACAGATAGTGAGGGTTTCCAAGCATAACATTATCCTTTCAATTTGAATCCTCTCGGAGCAGAACTGTGAAATTATTACATCAAATTTAATGCATTTGAAAAACATACAGTGAACACGCTTATGTTGAAGGAACCATTAAATGATAATGCCATTTCGTTCCAGTACATGTCATAATACATATTGCCTCATCCCGTGCTTCAATGATTATTGGATGTATCTATGATCATATTCTTGAGGCCTCACTCATTCAAAAGGTCAAAGGTTACCACCACAAAATAAAATTATTGGAATGTCGAACATCCTGCTTGTCTTCCCTAAATACGCCTCCCACCTATCACAGAACATTGACTTGAATGGGAATGTCCATTCTAGTAATTCTGTTTCTATGGTTACTGCAACAACACCTCCCCTTTTATAACGGTTCAATATTTACATTGAGTCACAGCTCATATAGACACTCTACAGCATGGATCTCCGACTCTTGTCCTGGAGAGTTACTGGGCAGGCTTTTTATTCCATCCCGGCACTAATCTTAGCCTCAACAACCAAATCTTGTGTGCACCCACGGCAGCTATTCAATTCATATGTCACAAGAGGCTATGCCAGAACTAACACACCTGTTTCAAATCATCAACTATTGATGGTCTCCAGTAGCTGTCCAAGACCAGAGTTGGAGATACCTGCTCTAGTTGGGGGGAGACCCCTGCTTTACAGTCTGACTCTGGTCTGGTTACATTCAGTTCTAACACACAGCAGAAGTAGAAGCACTGCTAAACTACGGAATGGTAAAAATGTGAATCTTTGAAAGGAGAAAAGCGAAGACTTTAACAGAGCTCTCCCTAACTCCCTCTGCTTTCTTAATCCAGAGACCCCTGCCTTTCATCTCCACTCCCCATCACAGTACCACTGGAATTCCAAATAGGTATGAATTTTTATCCGCCCGCTTTTCTCTCAGTGGAGTATTAACAATCGCGCCCCGTGTCGCAAATGGCATCTCCGAGGTTGGCGCGGACCTTAATTCCTCTGCGAAGGGCACACGAAGTAAATCCATTTCTCTGGCGACGCGGTTCACTGAATAACAAATCACGGGGGCAGACACTGCTTTCCCTCCTGTTAAAGAAGCCGATTGCAAGGAGCTTCTCCCCTCACAGGAGGCTGGGCCTGTAACAGTGTGGTTTATCACTGGGAGAAGGAGAACACAAACACAGGGGTCATGCTGCCTGAGGGGACAGAAAGAAACATGCACACACGCACACACATGCATACACACGTGCACACACACACCTTTGCATTCCAATATGCTCCCACTTACGCTTTGGTTAAATATATGGGTATTTGCACACCGTGAAGTCACATTTACACCAAAAATCTTCAACTGAATAAACTGGAGATCCTTCTGATGGGAGAACACGTTAATTTCACCATTCAACATCATCATGACCTTGACATTTTCTCAGTATCATCAGGGAAAACTCCCAACACTACTTTCTCCTCATATCTCAGAGTGCAAAAAATATAAATTTCCTTCTGTCTGTATCTAAACCAAATTATTTTGATGGAATACCAGCCACTTGTCAGAACCTGTGAAGGCAGTTCATATTTTTATAAAACAGCTTATCTGGTTACATGACCAGCGTAATGTTATTTATACCCTGCAAACAAAATGGCTACGGTGTTTTCGATCCTGATAAGGGCTTCTCTTCCAAGGAAATAGTGACAGAAACCTTATTACAACACTGTGATTTACCTTATTTATTACTATGACCTAGAAAAAGTGGTGTTTCAATCCACTGTGCTGTTCCATGCACAGACAATTTGATTTACTATGCTATCTGCAATGGAGTGAATGTTCCTAATGCATCACCGTATGGTTCTCTTCCCTGTATGGTTCTGGGTGGATTTTCCCAACAGGTAATACAAACAAACAACACCCTGCCGGATCTGAGAAGGAAATGCCAATCATCGCATGATAATGTAAAGTAGCTCGAGTGCCATTCTCTCTCTGCGTTGGCAAAGTCTTTTGTTGATGTTGTCAAGCCAAACAATTTTGACTTTGGCAAGGCAGCGATGTAGAGTGGTCGACTGCTGGAACAGTCATGCACTCAGGATAATCACGGAGTCTGTTAGTAACATTCTCATAGGGTTATCAAATCTCCCACTTTGGTGAGAAATCAAGGCAAAACTCTATTATTTTTTTTGAGCGAGGTGACCATGTTTTCTGTCTGAAAACAGAAAAGTGTGTGAGACTAAATACGTAATGGAATAGTGGAGGACTATTGATTGGAAGGCTGAGCACACGTGGGACGATGAGGTGCTAAGAGCCTTTTAGAGAGTTGCTGGATACTCTCTGTATCTTTCTTTCTCTCTCACATGAACACACACACACACACAAACACACACTTCCAGGGAAATTGGGAAATATGCTCTTTCGCAGACATTGCAGTGACACACACACACAGCGGAAGGCGGACACGCACACATGGTCACATGAACAAGGAAAGATAAATGGATGACTTAGAATGGCTCACACATCCGATTATTAAATAAGAATGGCTGCGAACGGGTCACACATCAAATTAATAATTAAGGATGACTGAGAACGGGTCACACATCAGATGATTAAATAAGGATCACTGAGAATCGGTCACACATCCGATAATTAAATAAGGATGACTGAGAACGGGTCACACATCAGATTATTAAATAAGGATGACTGAGAACGGGTCACACATCAGATGATTAAATAAGGATGACTGAGAACGGGTCACACATCACATTATTCAATAAGTGGCGGGGTAGAGATCATACACGGATGACTGAGAATGGGTCACACATCAGATGATTAAATAAGGATGACTGAGAACGGGTCACACATCAGATTATTAAATAAGGATGAGTGAGAATGGGTCACACATCACATTATTCAATAAGTGGCGGGGTAGAGATCATACACGGATGACTGAGAACGGGTCGCACATCAGATCATTAATTAAGTGTCAGGGTCGAGATCATACACAGTGAAATGAAGCAGCTAGGAGGACTTAAAGTCCTTTGTTGTTGTTGTCGAGCCAAACAATTTTGACTTTGGCAAGGCAGCGATGTAGAGTGGTCGACTGCTGGAACAGTCATGCACTCAGGATAATCACGGAGTCTGTTAGTAACATTCTCATAGGGTTATCAAATCTCCCACTTTGGTGGGAAATCAAGGCAAAACTCTATTATTTTTTTTGAGCGAGGTGACCATGTTTTCTGTCTGAAACCTGAAAAGTGTGTGAGACTAAATACGTAATGGAATAGTGGAGGACTATTGATTGGAAGGCTGAGCACACGTGGGACGATGAGGTGCTAAGAGCCTTTTAGAGAGTTGCTGGATACTCTCTGTATCTTTCTCTCTCACATGAACACACACACACTTCCAGGGAAATTGGGAAATATGCTCTTTCGCAGACATTGCAGTGACACACACACAGCGGCAGGCGGACACGCACACATGGTCGCATGAACAAGGAAAGATAAATGGATGACTGAGAATGGGTCACACATCAGATTATTAAATAAGGATGACTAAGAACGGGTCACACATCAGATTATTAAATAAGAATGACTGAGAACGGGTCACACATCAGATTATTAATTAAGTGGCTGGGTAGAGATCATACATGGATGACTGAGAACGGGTCGCACATCAGATTATTAATTAAGTGGCAGGGTAGAGATCATACACAGTGAAATGAAGCAGCTAGGAGGACTTAACACCCTAGCACCAGCGCCTGCAGTGTTGGTGAAAAACCAAGCCCTTCATAAGCAGTCAGTCACTGGGCCGACTCAACAGTGTGTGAAATTAAGAGGGGAATAGAAGTGGACAGACATTAAGTCACTCTGTGACTCCCCCTCACCCAGTTCTCACAGACCAGACAGCAGCTAATGCTGCCCCGGAGCCCAGGGACTGCTATCACACAACAACAGGGCTGGAGTTCCACTTCTGGTTATTTAGTGAAGCTATACAATAGACACCAGAAGACATGGAGACCCATGTAGAGCGAGCTCCTTTCTCAGCACTTCTACAATGAGACACTGGAGACTGGTTAGAGTTTACTGAAGTTCTTGACCCTTGCAAGATCATGTCTATTTTTAATTTGACCTTCATTTAACTATTCAAAACATTGGTCACAATTTACAGTATATATAGCAACATTATGCCAATGATGTAATTGCAGTGTCGGTATTGTTATGTTGCAAATTATGTACCAGGTAGTTTGGGCAATATACCACGGCAAAGTGCTGTATCCAGGCAATCCGCCTTATGTCGTGCCTAAGAACAGCCCTTAGCCATGGTATATTTTTATGCAATAAGGCCAAGGGGGGTGTGGTATATGGCCAATATACCACGGCTAAGGGACACAGGCCTTAGCCGTGGTATATTAGCCATATATCACAAGCCCCCGAGGTGCCTTATTGCTATTATAAACTGGTTACCAATGTAATTACAGCAGTTAAAAAATTTTTTTGTCATACCTGTGTTATATGGTCTGATATACCACCGCTGTTAACCAATCAGCATTCAGGGCTCAAACCATCCAGTTTATAAGGGCCAATATAAGACACCCCCCCGGGCCTAATTGCTTAATTATACTATGCTCTTCCATATAAACAATTGACGTAACTGTGCAATCTAAACAATAATTGCAGGGGTAAGGGAAGGTTATTGACAAATTAAGAGATGTATAGGTAATAAAAGTGCAATGAGGTTATGGATCAAGCATTTCACTGCCAAGAAATGGTAAGATTAAAACATATACTATTTTCCAACAAACTGTTTCACTCACATCAGATTGATTGCAGACATACTGTAACCAGGTGTTCTTCTCGAAGTTTCTTTTAGAGGTGCAAAAAACAATAAATCAATATGACAGCAGAGAGTTACAGTTGAGCAAGATTAACTCCATTTCCAACTTCTAAAAGTGAAGTTTATAGACTCCCGCTAACACACTAACACAGTGGTAGTTCTCAACCAGATTGCTGCTGTTGACTATAGCCAACTTCCATTGTAGAGGAGTGGTGGTGGGTTGTAAAAAGCATCTTTAACGTATTACAACTGTATACTGTAAATCTAATTCTAATTCAATAAAATTAAAGTTATTGGTATTATACAATAAGCTATACTGAAATAACACTACAATAAAAGTAAAAGGCAACTTTTGATAAAATGTAGACAGCGAAGACGTTAAGAATGCCTTCAGAAAGTATTCACACCCCTTGACTTTATCTGCATTTCGTTGTGTTACAGCCTGAATTTAAAATGGATTCAATTGAAATGTTCCACAATCCAGGTGTGGAAAGCTCTTAGAAACTTACCCAGAAAGACTGTAATCGCTAACAAAGGTGCTTCTACAAAGTATTAACTCAGGGGTGTGAATACTTACGTAAATAAGATACTTCTGTATTTCATTTTCAATACATTTGCAAAAATGTCTAAAAACATGTTTTCACTTTGTCATTATGAGGTATTGCGTGTAGATAAGTGAGAAAAAAAAATGTTTCATTCATTTTGAATTCAGGCTGTAACGCAAAAAAGTCAAGGGGTATGAATACTTGCTGAAGGTATTGTATGGTACTTCTTCCTAGCAGCTAAGTATGTTAATATGTGGGTATGTTTGTGAGTTAATATGGGGGTGTGTTTGAGTTAATATGTTAATATATTAATATGGGGTTATGTTTGAGTTAATATGTTAATATATTAATATTGGGTATGTTTTGTTAATATGTTGGTATGTTTGAGTGAATATGTTAATATATTAATATGTGGGTCTGTTTTGTTAATATGAGGGTATGTGTATGAGTTGCAAACAAAATCCCTCTTTCTGAGACCCTAACTTTGTCAATGCAGGGAGGAGCCAGATTTAGATACGAAACGTTGAGGATAGAGTGACACTATTATTAAGGAAATTCTGTTCATTACACTAATGATAAAAGACTCAGTTGCCAAGGTAATATGTAAAATAGTCTCTTTATACTCTAGAACTGTGAGAGCAAGAGCAATTTACAAACTGGAAGTAAGAAAGTAGAAAGTTGGACTTGGATTCACATACTGTCAGTGAATCATGCATATGATGGTAGGAAATTAATATTGTGTGTACAATTCAATAAGTAAATTCTGTTTAAGTAATGGATTCAAAGTGAAATATTTTGATCGGCAAATTAAAAAAAAATCTGTTCTTGTGTGCAGTAGGTGTCAAATAAAAGTGAAAATTTATGAGAATACTCATGGGTTGTTCCACCAATTCAGTGTATCTCAGTCAAAAACAACTTTTGATTTCACATAATTTTAACATTCTGTCATAAATAGCAAATGTTAATCTTCATAAAAACACATATCGGGTATGAAGGTAAGACCTAGATGCAGACCACATCGAATAAACAATAGTTTAATAATTCAACATGGGCAGGTGATAGACAGGTCAAGATAGGCAAAGGTACAGGTCGGCAGGCAGGCTCAGTGTCAGGGGCAGGCAGAGAGGTCAGGCAATCGGGCTCGGAGTCAGGACAGGAAAGCGACAAAAGCAGGAGGGCGAGAAAAGAGAGACTGGAAAAAGCAGGAGCTGAGACACAAACAGAGAACACAGGTATAAATACACAGGGGATAATGGGGAAGATGGGTGACACCTGGAAGGGGGTGGAGACAATCTGGAGGGGTGTGTGTGACAACACGTGTTTAATCAAGAGATTAAATAAAACATTTACTATTGTAAGTGTCTATTAAGTGCCAATTAAAGTTAACCACAACAGAGTTGATGTTTTAATTTTAAATCAGCCATCAATCCCCTTGTGACAGGGGGAACAAAAGCTTGTTGTGTGCAACAGAGAGTGGCAATTGAATACAAGCTTCACCAAAAAAATGCAATTGTTAAAACTTTCTAGCTTGTCTATCTATGGGTTACAGGTTGAACTGTTATGCTCGACCCGCTCAGTTTTTCACCACAAAACACCAGAAAATGGCCAAAAAAGTAGAACTAGCTCACCTGCTTTGACACTATGATTTGACTATTGGATGTTCAATGTTTCTTTTGGAAAAAAATACTTAAAAAGGAATAGTTTCATCATATAAAAATGTGAGTTCAGTTCAAGTAACAGGGTTGACCTTATAATGAGGGACAGACAGACGTAAATTAATCATTAATCACATTTAATAAATAATAATCTTCAGAAATGACTTTGTCAAAGCAACAAAATAAACAATCCTGTTGAATTTTGGCACTTTAACAAGTCTTTATTCATATAAAGAAAATCAGATTTATTGAATTCTCCACGTGTTCTATATTAAAAGGCACTTAATTAAATACACCCTATTCCCTTAAAAAATGCAATATTGGTGCACAATTCCTCCTTAAAATATCAAAGGGATGCAAAAGGCACTCTTTTCGTGGAACGCTCACCCCTCATATTTCCACAGTGCTGATTAGATGTTTAACATCAAACAGAGACAGCAAACAGAATAGCCTGCAATCCATGGTCGTAAAAGAGGTAGACTCTGACCATCTGTAAAAGGGAGGTTTGAAATTGCAATGAGAATGTATAATGTTGATGTTTCCATAGCCCCGCCTATTATACCAGATGACGAAGCTTTGGGAGTGTCCAATGACATAAGCCCTCTGTGCAGTAAGATAACACTAGCTAGGGTGGAGACCCTAGTCCTTATCAGGGTCAGCCCAGTAACAGCAGACACAAATACTGAGCAAACAATCTACTTCCCCCCCCCTTTCAGTTTTCTGTCAAATGCTTTCTCTATGATATAAATCAAATCAAAGTTTATTTTTCGCGTACACAGAGTAGCAGATGTTAAAGCAGGTGCAGCTACATGCTTTTGTTCCTAGCTCCAGCAGAACAGTACATTTTTAATAGTACAACACTATTACACAAATAATACCAAGACAAAAAAGAAACAAAAAAATAAGAAACAAGAGATTAAGAAATATATATACTGTAAACATGGTGTTACAGACAGAATATAAGTAGGAAAAGGTACAGTGTGTACAGCAGTTGTTATATAGGATGAGCTACAGTATGTCAAGAATAAATTACACTTCAACAGAATAATGTTACAGCAATGCTAATCTTATCTGTTACTAACTAAAGAAGAGATTTCAGAACAATAGACAGTATGTAAATATAATGTGTTCAATGACTATGTACAGTGCATTCGTAAAGTATTCAGACCCCTTGACTTTTTCAGCATTTTGTTATGTTACAGCCTTATTCTAAAATGTATTAAACAAAAACATTTCCTCATCAATGAGGTCGAAGGAATTGTCCGTAGAGCGCCGAGACAGGATTGTGTCGAGGCACAGATCTTGGGAAGGGTACCAAAAAATGTCTGCAGCATTGAAGGTCCCCAACATTTTCAATGTGGCCTCCATCATGGGGAGGCAGGTAGCCTAGTGGTTAGAGCGTTGGACTTGTAACCGAAAGGTTGAAAGATCAAATCCCCGAGCTGACAAGGTAAAAATCTGTTGTTCTGCCCCTGAACAAGGCAGTTAACCCACTGTTCCTAGGCTGTCATTGAAAATAAGAGTTTGTTCTTAACTGAGTTGCCTAGTTAAATAAAGGTAAAAAAAATAATAATTGTAAAACGAAGAAGTTTGAAACCACCAAGACTCTTCCTAGAACAATTGGGGGAGAAGGGAGGTGACCAAGAACCTGATTGTCACTCTGACAGAGCTTTAGAGTTCTCCTCTGTGGAGATGGGAGAACCTTCCAGAAGGTCAACCATATATGCAGCACTCCACCAATCAGGCCTTTATGGTAGAGTCAGGCCTTTATGGTAGATTTAACTCCTTGGCCTGAATGCCAAAGAGCCTTCCCCAAACTGTTGCCACTAAGTTGGAAGCGCAGAATCATCTAAAATGTCGTTGTAGCGTTAAGATTTCCCTTCACTGGATCTAAGGGGCCTGGCTAGAACTGTGAAAAACAGCCCAAGACCATTATTCCTCCTCTACCAAAATTTGCAGTTGGCATTATGCACTCAGGCATGTAGCGTTCTCCTGGCATGTGCCATACCCAGATTCATCCATCAGACTGCCAGATGGTGAAGCGTGATTCATTACTCCAGCGAACAATGGCGGCAAGCTTTACACCACTCTAGCCGATGCTTGGCATTGCGCATGGGGATCTTAGGCTTGTGTGCGGCTGCTCGGCCATGGAAACCCGTTTCATGAAGCTCCCAACTAACAGTTATTGCGCTGTTGACCGGGGCAGCTCTAGCAGGGCAGAAATTTGACAAAATTACTTGTTGGAAAGGTCATCCTATGATGACCATGAAAGTCACTGAGCTCTTCAGTAAGTCCATTCTACTTACAATGTTTGTCTATGGAGATTGCATGGCGGTGTCCTTGATTTTATACACCTGTCAGCAACGGGTGTGGATGGAATAGCCGAATCCACCCATTTGAAGGGGTGTCCACATACTTTTGAAAATATAGTGTATCATTCAACATGGGTCCTTATGGTTATTCAAATAAAATTTAACATTCCTGTATTTTTCTTTTGAAACAATGCCAAGAACACAATGCAACTCGAGATCATATCTTAATGTCTCAAACAAGTTAAGCACAAGGACATTTTGTGGCTATTTCTTGTACTCTGGGCTATAGAATGTACAGTACATATTGGATGTACAATCCAAGATAGGATGTCTAAACTATGCTTCACTGAAATGCTCTTTAAAAAAAGGCTAAAGCAATTACATTTTTCCACACTAACCTCTGACAGACTTGGGCATGGGCCTCTCACGATGCTTGATTTAGCGATTCAGCGCTGTGCTGGAGTGATACGGTTTTAGCTGGCAGAGCTCCGAGCTCTGGACAAACTTTTGACCTAAAGCCAGTTTGTAGGTTGGCTGAAGATAGCACCCCGTTGGAGGAAACTCTCTTATTCCACAGACACTCTTGAGATTGAAGGATATTGACTGAGGAGAAAAACTAATGGAATTCCATTGACCTGTTGTGAACTGCATAATGTTACAAAATCAGATCAATGTCTGCACTCTTTCTTTTCAGTGCTCGTCTCTCTCTAGGGGACTTTTAATGCTTAAAGTTGTACTTGTTGGGAGAAAAGAGTCAGAGCGATAGAAAATGTCGACAAATGTGCCAAATAGTGTTCTGAAACACTTCAGGGTTTTCAGATTGGATCTGTCAGAGCTGTAGCCTTGAGCCAAGACTCCTTGTATATTGATCATTTCACTTTGAACTTACAGAGAGAAACCAGGTTTGAAGTTGGGCTAGAATATTAACAGACTAGATATACAGAACATGCTGACAGGTTTTTGTAAATCTTTTAGCATTAACATTCTTGTAAACCTAATCACAATTACATTACTTTGTCTTCACACAAACTAAAGTACACTTATTTTTTTACCTCACAGACCCCAAACCATTCCCAGCTCCAATTCAAGCCTTAAAGGCCAAATACAGCCATTTGTATATTAATATCAAATCATTTCTGGGTAACAATGAAGTACTTTACTGTAATAGATTTCCACTAAAATAGGCAAAAATGGCTATTTAGCAAAAAACGATTTCTCAAGCAAGAAAATGGAAAAGTAGCTTTTATTGGCAGAGAGGTTTATTATTGGTTTATAGCATCCATAAAGTTACCATTTGATTTAAAAAATGCCAGATTTACAAAGTTTGTAGATGCAACAGTTGTTTTGGAATGTATAATTCATCGCTCTCACGTGCACATTTCCAAGCATCAAGAAACAATGATGTGCAATGATTTTTGTAGCATTTCTGACAATGCTAACATTTTTTTCCAGACAAATCTCAGAGTTCTACCAAACCAGGCCAGCAACTCGGTCGCTCAGCATCTCGGAAACACAAACAACTCGCTGTAACGTCCGGGGTGTATTGGAGGAAGAAGTCAGGCGCAGCAAGCAGCGAGTTCAGGGTAGCGATATATTTATTACACCACACCGGTGAAAATGACGCCAACTCAAACAAATGCCCCAAACAGGGGGAACTAAACAGTTCAGCAAAACACACCATACACGAACAACCGTGACTTACAGTCGAGTACTAACTTATACTGAAAATAATCCCGCACAACCAGTAGGCGGGCCGGCTGGTAAATAAAGCCCAACCAATAAACCTAACTGAACACAGGTGCAACTAATAAACAGACAAGGGGGGGAAAAAAGGATCAGTGGCAGCTAATAGGCCGGCGACGACGACCGCCGAGCGCCATCCGAACAGGAAGGGGAGCCACCTTCGGTGGAAGTCGTGACACTCGCCGCCTGCACTAGCCAGGCAGCAGACAGCCATAATAAGAAGTGGTTGAGGACAAACCTAGGCTACAATAGATAGCTACTGTATATGTTGCTACTCAAGCTGAGGTTAATCAATAAATGCATATAGATAATTGTCCAACATGAAAAATGGTTTGGTTGTTATTAGTGAGCTGAATGTGGTTCTGTTTTGATTAGCTAACGTTAGGTAGCTAGCTATCCAGCAGCTGTAACGTTAACTAACTAGCTAATGTAACATTATATCACAGATAGAATAAGATCAGTCAGATGAGAACTAACGTTGGTGTAAGGACCAACGCTGGAGATGAGAAGCAAGTACAGGAAGCGAACATTAAATGGAAAATGGACTACAAACAAAACACGGACAGCATCTGGACAGGGAGAACAAAACGACATAATGACAATAATGCTGATATGGGGAACAAAACTGAGGAACAGACAGATATAGAGGGTGCAATCAACAACATGAAGGAGTCCAGGTGAGTCCAATGAGCGCATATGCGTGTAATGATGGTAACAGGTGTGCGTAATGAAGGGCAGCCTGGCGCCCTCGAGAGCCAGAGAGTGGAAGCGGGAGCAGGCGTGACAGTACCCCCCCCCCCCCCCCCCCCCCTCTAGGGGTGCCACTCGGCGTCCCACCTGGGCGAGCCTGATGGGCCGGCCGAGGAGGCATGGGCGCTGGACTAGCCGGCTGACACATAGAAGCCCGACGAGCCGGCTGAGGTGGGGAGCCTGATGGGCCGGCTGAGGCATGACATGGGATGGGAGCCTGCCGATCCAACCGAGGCAAGGAAACCTTCAAATAGTGGTGTCAGTATTCTGTAAGGACCGGCGCTGGAGACGAGAAGCAAGTACAGGGAGTGAACATTAAATGGAAAATGAACATCAAACAAAACACAGAAAGCGTCTGGACAGGGAGAACAAAACGACATAACGACAATAATTCTGACACGGTGAACAAAACTGAGGAACAGACAGATATAGAAGGGGCAATAAACAATGTGAAGGAGTCCAGGTGAGTCCAATGAGTGCAGATGCGCATAATGATGGTGACAGGTAGCTAACCAACAAGCGAGGAAAGCTAGCTAGCTTTACTTTGCCAAGGATGTTTAAAAAAAAATGAGGCTGAAGTCATCTGTGTAAACAAACAAATAAGCTAGCGAACATCTTTTCCTGCTATAGCCAGTTAGCTAGCCAACTAGCTAGCCAGTAGCAAATCAACGTTGAAAATAACTTAGCTAGCTACACTACCAGTCAAACATGAGTGAAACACCTACTCATTCAAGGGTTTTTCTTTATTTTTACAATTTTATACATTGTAGAATAATAGTGAAGACATCAAAACTATGAAATAACACATATGGAATCATGTAGTAACCAAAAAATGTTAAACAAATCAAAATATATTTAATATTTTATATTATTAAAATAGCTACCCTTTGCCTTGATCACAGCTTAGCACATTCTTGGCATTCTCTCAACCAGCTTCACCTGGAATGCTTTTCCAACAGTCTTGAAGGAGTTCCCGCATATGCTGAGCACTTGGCTACTTTTCCTTTTCTGTCCGACTCATCCCAAACCATCTCAATTGGGTTGAGGTCAGGGGATTGTGGAGGCCAGGTCATCTGATGCTGCATTCCATCACTCTCCCCCTTGGTCAAATAGCCCTTACACAGCCTGGAGGTGTGTTGGGTCATTGTCCTGTTGAAAAACAAATGATAGTCCACCTAAACCCAAACCAGATGGGATGGCGTATCGCTGCAGAATGCTGTGCTAGCCATGCTGGTTAAGTGTGCCTTGAATTCTAAATAAATCACAGACAGTGTCACCAGCAAAGCACCTCCACACCATAACACCTCCTTCTCCATGCTGTTTTGCTATCACAGACTGGAACATGTTCCGGGATTCTTCCAATGGCATTGAGGAGTACACCACATCAGTCACTGGCTTCATCAATAAGTGCATCGAGGACGTCGTCCCCACAGTAACTGTACGTACATACCCCAACCAGAAGCTATGGATTACAGGCAATATTCGCACTGAGCTAAAGGGTAGAGCTGCCACTTTCAAGGTGCGGGACTCTAACCCGGAAGCTTACAAGAAATCCTGCTATGCCCTTAGACAAAACATCAAACAGGCAAAAAATCAATACAGGGCTAAGATTGAATCATACTACACCAGCTCCGATGCTCGTCTTATGTGGCAGGGCTTGCAAACTATTACAGACTATAAAGGGAAGCACAGTTGCGAGCTGCCCAGTGACACGAGCCTACAAGACGAGCTAAATCACTTCTATGCTTGCTTCGAGTCATGCAACACTGAGGCATGCATGAGAGCATCAGCTGTTCCGGATGACTGTGTGATCACGCTCTCCGAAGCCGACGTGAGTAAGACCTTTAAACAGATCAAGATCAACATACACAAGGCTGCAAGGCCAGACGGATTACCAGGACGTGTGCTCCGGGCATGTGCTGACCAACTGCCAGGTGCCTTCACTGACATTTTCAACATGTCCCTGATTGGGTCTGTAATACCAACATGTTTCAAGCAGACCACCATAGTCCCTGTGCCCAAGAACACGAAGGCAATCTGCCTAAATGACTACAGACCCGTAGCACTCACGTCTGTAGCCATGAAGTGCTTTGAAAGGTTGGTAATGGCTCACATCAACACCATTATCCCAGAAACCCTAGACCCACTCCAATTTGCGTACCGCCCCAACAGATCCACAGATGATGCAATCTCTATTGCACTTCACACTGCCCTTTCCCACCTGGACAAAAGGAACACTTATGTGAGAATGCTATTCATTGACTACAGCTCAGCATTCAATACCATAGTACCCTCAAAGTGCATCACTAAGCTAAGGATCCTGGGACTAAACACCTCCTTCTGCAACTGGATCCTGGACTTCCTGATGGGCTACCCCCAGGTGGTGAGGGTAGGTAGCAACACATCTACCTCAACACTGGAGCTCCCCAGGGGTGCGTGCTCAGTCCCCTCTTGTACTCCCTGTTCACCCACAACTGCATGGCCAGGCACGACTCCAACACCATCATTAAGTTTGCAGACGACACAACAGTGGTAGGCCTGATCACCGACAATGACGAGACAGCCTATAGGGAGGAGGTCAGAGCCCTGGCCGGGTGGTGCCAGAATAACAACCTATCCCTCAACGTAACCAAGACTAAGGAGATGATTGTGGACTACAGGAAAAGGAGGACCGAGCACGCCCCCATTCTCATTGACGGGGCTGTAGTGGAGCAGGTTGAGAGCTTCAAGTTCCTTGGTATCTACATCAACAACAAACTAGAATGGTCCAAACACACCAAGACAGTCATGAAGAGGGCACGACAAAGCCTATTCCCCCTCAGGAAACAAAAAAGATTTGGCATGGGTCCTGAGATCCTCAAAAGGTTCTACAGCTGCAACATCGAGAGCATCCTGACTGGTTGCATCACTGCCTGGTATGGCAATTGCTCGGCATCTGACCACAAGGCACTACAGAGGGTAATGCGTACGGCCCAGTACATCACTGGGGTTAAAAACTTCTTATGGCTGCAATCCCGGTGAAGGGATGATATGACAACAGCCAGTGAAAGTGCAGGGCGCCAAATAAAAAAAAACAGAAATCTCATAATTAAAATTCCTCAGACATACATGTTTCGTATACCATTTTAAAGGTAATCTTGTTGTTAATCCCACCAAAGTGTCCGATTTCAAATATGCTTTTCAGCGAAAGCACTACAAACAATTATGTTAGGTCACACCAAACCACAATAAGCACAGCCATTTTTCCAGCGAAAGATAGCAGTCACAAAAAGCAGAAATATAGCTAAAATTAATCACTAACCTTTGATGATCTTCATCAGATGACACTCATAGGACTTCATGTTACACAATACATGCATGTTTTGTTTGATAAAGTTCATATTTATATAAAAAAAATCTGAGTTTACATTGGCACGTTAAATTCACTAGTTCCAAAAACATCCAGTGATAGTGCATAGCCACATCGTTTCAACAGAAATACTCATCATAAATGTAGATGATAATACAAGTTATACACATGGAATTATAGATATACCTCTCCTTAATGCAACCGCTGTCAGATTTCAAAAAAACTTTACTGAAAAAGCAAACCATGCAATAATCTGAGACGGAGCTCAGAACAAGAGTCAAATTAGCCGCCATGTTGGAGTCAACAGAAACCAGAAATTACATGATAAATGTTTCCTTACCTTTGATAAACTTCATCAGAATGCACTCCCAGGAATTCCAGGTCCACAATAAATGCTTGATTTGTTCGATAATGTCCGTTATTTATGTCCAATTAGCTACTTTGGTTAGCGCGTTTGGTAAACAATTCCAAAGTCACAAAGCGCGTTCACTAAAACGTGACGAAATATCCAAAAGTTCCGTAACAGTCAGTAGAAACATGTCAAACGATGTATTGAATCAATCTTTACAATGTTTTTAACATACATCTTGAATAACGTTCCAACCGGAGAATTACATTGACTTCAGTTGAGCGATGGAACGGAGCTGCCTCTCACGTGAACGCGCGTGGTCAAAGCGTGGTCACCTCATGGCAGTGGTTACTCATTCCTGTCTCCTTTGGCCCCCCTTCACAGCAGAATGATCAGACAAAGTTATATTGACTGTTGACATCTAGTGGAAGCCGTAGGAAGTGAAAACTCATGCATATCTCGCTGTAATGTCAATGGGAGCTTGGTTGAAAATCTACCAGCCTCAGAAAAAATCCAAACAGGAAGTGGAACTTCTCAGGTTTTTGCCTGCCATATGAGTTCTGTTATACTCACAGACATAATTCAAACAGTTTTAGAAACTTCAGAGTGTTTTCTATCCAATACTAATAATAATATGCATATATTAGCAACTATGACTGAGGAGCAGGCCGTTTACTCTGGGCACCTCTGTGCACCTTTCATCCAAGCTACTCAATACTGCCCCTGCAGCCATAAGAAGTTTTAAGCTGTCTGCCATCCAGGCAGGCTGCCTCTACACCAGGCGGTGTCAGAGGAAGGCCCTAAAAATTGTCAAAGACCCCAGCCACCCCAGTCATAGACTGTTCTCTCTACTACTGCATGGCAAGTGGTACCAGAGTGCCAAGTCTGGGACAAAAGGCTTCTCAACCATTTTTACCCCTAAACCATAAGACTCCTGAACAGGTAATCAATGGCTACCTGGACTATTTGCATTGTGTGACCCCCCCAACCCCCCCAACCCCTCTTTTTACGCTGCTGCTAATCTCTGTTTATCATATATGCATATTCACTTTAACTATACATGCATATACATACTACCTCAATTGGGCCGACCAACCAGTGCTCCCGCACATTGGCTAACCGGGCTATCTGCACTGTGTCCCGCCACCCACCACCCGCCAACCCATCTTTTACGCTACTGCTACTCTCTGTTCATCATATATGCATAGTCACTTTAACCATATCTACATGCACATACTACCTCAATCAGCCCGACTAACCGGTGTCTGTATGTAGCCTCGCTACTTTTATAGTCTCACTACTGTGTATAGCCTGTCTTTTTACTGTTGTTTTATTTCTTTACTTACCTATTGTTCACCTAATACCCTTTTTGCACTGTTGGTTAGAGCCTGTAAGTAAGCATTTCACTGTAAGGTCTACACCTGTTGTATTCGGTGCACGTGACAAATAAACTTTGATTTGATTTTACAGTGGGAAATACACATATGCGGAGGTCATCCATTCACCCACACCACGTCTCACAAAGACACGGCGGTTGGAACCAAAAATCTCAAATTTGCACTCCAGACCAAAGGACACATTTCCACCGGTCTAATGTCCATTGATCGTATTTCTTGGACCTAGCAAGTCTCTTCTTATTATTGGTGTCGTTTTGTAGTGGTTTCTTTGCAGCAATTTGACCATGAGGGCCCGACTCACACAGTCTCCTCTAAACAGTTGATGTTGAGATGTATCTGTTACTTTAACTCTGTGAAACATTTATTTGGGCTGCAATTTCTGAGGCTGGTAACTAATTAACTTATCCTCTGCAGCAGAGGTAACTCTGGGTTTTTCATTCCTCTGGCGGTCCTCATGAGAGTCAGCTTCATCATAGCGCCTGACGGTTTTTGGAACTAGAAGAAACTTTCAAAGTTCTTGAAATTTTCCATATTCACTGACCTTCATGTCTTAAAGTAATGATGGCCTGTCATTTCTTTTTTCTTATTTGAGCTGTTCTTTCCATAATATGTACTTGGTATTTTACCAAATAGGGCTATCTTCTGTATACCAACCCTACCTTGTCACTACACAACTGATTGGCTCAAACGCATTAAAACTTCTTCGGGATCGGTGTCCCTTCCATGGGATGGTTGAGCTAATGTAGGCTAATGCGATTAGCATGAGGTTGTAAGTAACAAGAACATTTCCCAGTACATAGACATATCTGATATTGGCAGAAAGCTTAAATTCTTGTTAATCTAACTGCACTGTCCAATTTACAGTAGGTATTACAGTGAAAGAATACCATGCTATTGCTTGAGGAGAGTGCACAATTTTGAACATGAAAAGTTATTAATAAACAAATTAGGCACATTTGGGCAGACTTGATACAACATTTTGAACAGAAATAGAATGGTTCATTGGATCAAAAACTTTGCACATTACACTGATGCCATCTAGTGGCCAAAATCTAAATTGCACCTGGGCTGGAATAATACATGATGTTCTTTTTCTTGCATTTCAAAGATTGTACAAAAAAATACAAAAGAACAGTTGGTTTCTTCTTTGTATTATCTTTTACCAGATCTATTGTGTTATATTCTCCTACATTCCTTTCACATTTCCACAAACTCCAAAGTGTTTCCATTCAAATGGCACCAAGAATATGCATATCCTTGCTTCAGGGCCTGAGCTATAGGCAGTTAGATTTGGGTATGTCATTTTAGGCGAAAATTGAAATCCTTAATTTAAAAAAATATATTTCACCTTTATTTAACCAGGTAGGCCAGTTGAGAACAAGTTCTCGTTTGCAACTGCGACCTGGCCAAGACAAAGCAAAGAAGTTTGACACATACAACAACACATGGAATAAACAAACATACAATCAATAATACAGTAGAAAAATCTATATACAGCATGTGCAAATGACGTAGGATAAGAGAGGTAAGGCAATAAATAGGCCATGGTGGCAAAGTAATTACAATGTAGCAATTAAAAACTGGAATGGTAGGATGAGCAGAAGATGAATGTGCAAGTTGAGATACTGGGGTGCAAAGGAGCAAGATAAATAAATAAATACAGTATGGTGATGAGGTAGATTGGATGGGCTATTTACAGATGAGCTATGTACATGTGCAGTGATCTGTGAGCTGCTCTGACAGCTGGTGTTTAAAGCTAGTGAGGGAGGTAAGAGTCTCCAACTTCAGAGATTTTTGCAGTTCGTTCCAGTCATTGGCAGCAGAGAACTGGAAGGAGAGGCAGCCAAAGGAAGAATTGGCATTGGGAGTGACCAGTGAGATTTACCTGGTGGAGCGCGTGCTACGGTGGGTGCTGCTATGGTGACCAGTGAGCTGAGATAAGGCGGGGCTTTACCTAGCAGAGACTTGTAGATGACCTGGAGCCAGTGGGTTTGGCGACGAGTATGAAGCGAGGGCCAGCTAACGAAATCATACTGGTCGCAGTGGTGGGTAGTATATGGGGCTTTGGTGACTAAACAGATGGCACTGTGATAGACTGCATCCAATTTGTTGAGTAGAGAGTTGGAGGCCATTTTGTAAATGACATCGCCGAAGTCGAGGATCGGTAGGATGGTCAGTTTTACGAGGGTATGTTTGGCAGCATGAGTGAAGGATGCTTTGTTGCGAAATAGGAAGCCGATTCTAGATTTAATTTTGGATTGGAGATGTTTAATGTGAGTCTGGAAGGAGAGTTTACAGTCTAACCAGACACCTAGGTATTTGTAGTTGTCCACATATTCTAAGTCAGAAGCATCCAGAGTAGTGATGCTGGACGGGCGGGCAGGTGCGGGCAGCGATCGGTTGAAGAGCATGCATTTAGTTTTACTTGCATTTAAGAGCAGTTGGAGGCCACGGAAGGAGAGTTGTATGGCATTGAAGCTCATCTAGAGGTTAGTTAGCACAGAGTCCAACGAAGGGCCAGAGGTAAACAGAATGGTGTTGTCTGCGTAGAGGTGGATCAAAGAATCACCAGCAGCGAGAGCGACATCATTGATGTATACAGAGAACAGAGTCGGCCCGAGAATTGAACCCTGTGGCAACCCCATAGAGACTGCCAGAGGTCTGGACAACAGGTCCTCCGATTTGACATACTGCACTCTATCAGAGAAGTAGTTGGTGAACCAAGCGAGGCAATCATTTGAGAAACCAATGCTGTTGAGTCTGCCAATAAGAATGTTGTGATTGACAGATTCGAAAGCCTTAGCCAGGTCGATGAATACGGCTGCACAGTAATGTCTCTTATCGATGGCGGTTATGATATTGTTTAGGACCTTGAGCCTGGCTGAGGTGCACCCATGACCAGCTCTGAAACCAGATTGCATAGCGGAGAAGGTACGGTGAGATTCGAAATGGTCGGTAATCTGTTTGTTAACTTGGCTTTCAAAGACCTTAGAAAGACAGGTCTGTAGCAGTTTGGGTCTAGAGTGTCTCCCCCTTTGAAGAGGGGGATAACCCGTTAGCTTTCCAATCTATGGGAATCTCAGACGATACGAAAGAGAGGTTGAACAGGCTAGTAATAGGGAGGTTTACCTCCAATGTACTCTCTTCCTACCATACCTTTGTCTGTACATTATGCCTTGAATCTATGCTATCATGCCCAGAAACCTGCTCCCTTTACTCCTTGTTTCGAACGTGCTAGATGGCCAGTTTTTATAGACTTTAGTCGTACCCTTATCCTACTTCTCCTCTGTTCCTCTGGTGCTGTAGAGGTTAATCCAGGATCTGCAGTGCCTAGCTCCACTCCAGAGAGATTAAAGTAGATGTCACGCGTCAAAATTTTGATTGATGACCCTATGTGAACCTATGTGACCGCTATGTGAACCCTATGTCCTGATGACGTGTGCATGTCCCAAGGGCTGCCGGTCAGGCCAGCCTGGTGGTTAGGTGGGGGCTGGTTGGGTGAGTAAGGGTCCAGTTGTCAGGTCAACCGGTAATGATTTATGACCCAAGCCTGATTTATGACCCTATGTAATGATTTATGACCCTATGTCATGTAGAAGGGTGCATGCCAATATTTGGGTTTCAGGTCAGGACATCGTGGTGGTTAGGGGGGTAGGGTTGGGGGGGGTTGAGTAAGTGACCAGGTGTCAGGTCAACCTGTTTCTCACGGTTTGGGGGTGGTTAATGCCCCTTATAAAGCGCCTGAACAATTCCTGTTTAAGACTGTACATGATAACCCCCCTGAATATTAAACAAAAATGACACCTATGCCAATTTTAGGGATGTTATGCTCGGCTTGTCATGAACCCAGTGACCAAAGCCTTGAAAAAGTTCTGTGTGAAGCTCCAGAATGTTTTAAAGGATTTTTGGGTACGAGTGAGGGCCATATTTCTTACATATTCCACCCGGAGGATTCTACGGTAAAGATATTCACAGACAGTGGACCCAAACCCCTTTATCATGCAAAACCTGGGATTTTTTCTCCTGCTCTGGGGATGAGAGAATGGTTAAAGATCAGGCTGGCGCTCTGCAAAATTGAACAGGCTCTGAGTGGTACACAGGTGCCGGGCTATGCGTTGGAAGAACAGGTCTGCGGACACAGTGATCTGAAAGCTCTAAGAATTGCTTCAATGGACTATGCCCCTGACAACAAAGTGACAATTTTAGCCTGTGAAGTTTATGATGGTGCTAATGCTACAAAGTCTGTCAATTCTCCTGTAGCTTCCAGAGCATGCAAAGATGTAAACTTTTTTATTCCTGTGTTTAGTTTTAAATGGTTGGATTATCCAATTTTCATAACACTTATGAATAAGCTGGACATTCTCTTCAAAAATCGCGAACAGTTACAGCGCTGGGCGAGGCTTTCCTTGAGACAGAGTCAAGACCAAAAGGCCCGACGTCGGATCTACCCCTGGAGTGAAAACTTACCAAGTGTTGATGAACCTTGCAAGAGATCCCGGCATTTTGATGGCCAACTGGACACTGATAATGGGGGATGGTTGCATCAGATCCCTGGATCTGTAAGAAAGGCCGCGTAAAAGACCTTAATAATGTAAGGCTATAAAATGTATGTACTAAATATTTTGAATGAAATAAATGGTTTTAAAAGCAGAATCTCACCATGTCATGAACTCGTTAGTTTGTTCACTCTTAGCGCAGTCTGTCCCTGAGAAAAAAACTTGCGGAAAAAAGCCATGTGTGCGCGTATGTGCGTGAGGGAGTTTTCTGTAGTGGCTGTGTGTGTGTGTGTGTTTCAAAAACAGAAAAAGGGGGCGGGGTGTTTGTTAAAAAAATACCCTTGCATCTGCGCTCAAGGCTCTCTCTCTCTCTTTCTCTCTCTCTATGCCTGGTGGGTCGTTTGAAACCAAGGTTTACACTATCCTGCAAAACAGATGCCTACCCCCTCAACAATAATATTGTGTCTTAAGCCTCCTAAACACAAAGTCCTTTCAAAAACTATTTTTTAGGTGGGCTAAAAAATCATTCATCCCAGCGATGTCGAGACCACCCCACCCCTGCATCTAGGTGCTAGCACCCCGGAGATTTTAGAATATCCAAAAGGATCCTAATGTTTAGACACCCCCAATACCATGTGTTTGAAATGTGTCAAATATATCTTGGGAGGGGTATAGCCCGAAAAAACGACAAACCCCAAATGCTCTGTAAAAAGCATTCAATGCTTTCTCTAGGTCGTGGGGTACAAAAGCTAGGCAAAACAGGTCCCCTGTTAGACCCGTTTTAGCGCCGCTACAAATTTACACTACAGCATCCCCCAGGAATAGTTAACGGACTGAAGCGTTAAAAAGATAATCTGGGAAAACAGTCTAATGGATCTATCGGAAGGTGAGTTCTTGAAATAAATATATATTTATATTAGATTTGGTTGTTGTGGGGAATTGTTTGAAAAGCGTGGTATGTTATAGAAATATTAAACAATCATTAGGACCAGTATGCTTACCGTATAACAAGGCAATATTAGCTAAAGTGATTATAGCTTTAATATTGTCGAATGTTTTATAGATTCTGAAGCATTCACGCAGATACTCCGAGGTATAACTGAGCTCGAACCATCCATAGGGTCTCCGGAACAAATTGCAGACATCCAAACGCCGACCCTGAATTGTAAACGTAAGTAAGCTCCAAGAATTCCGTAAAAATATTTATACCTTAAAAACAAAAAGTGTCGGCATCTTATATTAAAGTTATTTTATGTGTTTACAGCGGACATACAGCCTAGAAGGTTAAACGAGGCCCTATGGAGCCTGAACGGTTTTCTGCGAAGCATATGACTACTACGAGACAATTCTGCCCTACTCCCGGATGTATTTACACACAACGCCGCGAACAGAGACTTTAAACGGCAGGTCAACTCCCCAGGGCGGACCCCGGTGCGCCCCATATTTCTAACACCAACGGACAATCAGTGCCCAGATCCACAGTTCCGCTTCACCCGAACAATTCTACTTGGCCAGTATTCACGAGACAGCGTTCCAAGGACAAGGTATGAATCAATTATATATTATTATTTATATCGATATATTATTATTTTAATATTTATATATTTTTTTTATTTTTATGCCTGAATATGTTAAAACAAGGCCTTATATTGTTTTTTTTTTCAGGCTCACCATCTACCGAACCTGCAGATGCTGTAATACAGGTTGACCAAAGACATCAGCCCCGGGTTTCAGAGCTTCTTCAGAACAGCCCTCGTCAAAAAACCGAGGTATTTAATTAATGTATTGTTAATATATAGGCTTATATCTGAAATGTATTTGACATTTTTAGCTAACATATTTTAGGGTTAATAACCTATTTTTGTATGTATTATTTTTATTTCAGACTCCTCCCCGCGCTTATAAAGACAACGAAGAAGCTACCCATAGAGAACCCGAGGAGGCGCCAAAGACACCAGTCAAGAAAACAGGGAAACCTGATGATTTCAAAGATTTAAATGAAATTTCTGAGGTAGACGATTTGATGTTCTGTGAAGCTGCCAACCTTCTTGAATCGGCCAATTCTGTGGGGGAACAGCCGATTCGTGAATAGACCAAGCCCTTTTTTTCAAAGCTTTTACCCTGGGTTTAAAATCACGAAAGGCGCTACTACAGAGGCGCTATGTGTATTCTACTAGAGCATCAATACAATAGGATGTGTCTTCTGGCGTAGCGAGCTACCCCGTATGTTAAAAAACATTAGGGTTAAAACAAGCAAATACCGCCGTAAAAAACACACATGTAAACACCCACATCCTTAATTAGACAAATGGCGCCCCCTATAGACCTAAGGAGACAATTGAAAGCCTCTTAGCCCTGATCCCTACAGAGCTCCAAGATATAATTAACCATATGAATGATTCGGGGTAATTGACATAATGACTATAGATGAAAATCTATTATCACAGATTCCCGCCGAACTCATAGACCTTATTACCCGTATGAATGAGCTGGGCCTTCCGATGAAAACATGTTATCACAGATTCCCGAAACAATCATATCTCTAATTCCCCAGCTGAACGCGAACCCTAGGTTTAATTCGCCCCACAGACACCTCTAAGACAGCCTTTAACACCCTTGTCCGAAGAGTCTGAAACCCAATACGATGTTTTTGAACAGTTGGACAAATGTCTAGCAAATCTGGAGGGGAAGTCTTGAGCGCAGTGTACAGAACGAGAGCCCTAGGTTTAATTCGACACCCCAGACACCTATAAACCATCCTTTAACACCCTTGTCCGAAGAGTCTGAAACCCAATACGATGTTTTTGAACAGTTGGACAATTGTCTAGCAAATCTGGAGGGGAAGGTCTTGATCCAAGTGTACATGTTTTGCGCCGAAATAAATTCAACAATATTGAGTTTCGACAGTTTTTCAATTTCGCATGGGGGGGTCAGATTCGGAATATGCTGTGTTTTACGTAATGCTTATGGACACTTTGAATGAACTGTTAGATAGGGTTAGAGATTATAGCGAACCTAGGGATCTCTTACAGTTGGAAATTTGTGGAGACAGTCTGCAGAGCCGTGTATCGCTTATTTTACAGAATGGTGAAGCAGATCTTGAACAATTTGTTAAACTGCTAGAACGCCTTGTTCAGTCAAATTTAAACGTGCTAGCAGATAGGACCCTAACTTGTAGTACAATTAGTACGTCAACCACAAGGGGGCGGTGGTCAGAGAAGGAAGCTCGATAGCCTAATGCAGTCAGAAATCATAAGCAATAAAAGGGCCTACCTCATAATCGTTCCCAATCCTGGTAATAAGCTATGCTTTGCCCTAGGGCTGGCCCACTTACTCAGCCAAGGATGTACAGATCTAGCCGCGTTACAAAAAGCTCGAGAGCTACAAACTGCTGTGGGTCTCGGTATACAGGATGCTGTGGCTTTCTCAGACATAGTCAAATTTGAAAACTTTCTGAACATCAAGATTGTGGTTTTGTACCACAGTAGGGCTAATGACGCTCTCTTAAAGTTCCAAAATATACACGAACCACACCCTAAGACTATGTATTTTTATGTGCAAAATGAGCATTACTATGCCGTAACTAACATCACAGCCTTTTTAGGCGCCCATATGTCTGTCCAGCCTGTCATACCGGCTACACACCATGGGGGGGCACTCGTGCCGTTACAACTGTTCAGTATGTCTGGATAAACATTGCCCTATGCAGCCGCTAAACTTGACCCCCTGTGCGGATTGTCACCGCACATGTCGTTCGGCCTACTGTTACGAAAAACACAAAACTGAAACATGGCACCCACAAGGCATGTAAATCTGTAGCAGTTGTGACATTAACAAGAAATGTCCAAAATGTCATTGCAATTACAACCTTAAAATAGATAGCCCTAAACCTCATGTTTGTGGAATTCTACACTGCCCAATCTGTAAAGGGCCTTTGAAAAGCAGAGACGCGGAAGTGGTTCAAGAAGTACCACATGAGTGTTACATTCAGCCCTTGGCTGAAGAGACATACGAGAAATATGTGTTTTATGATTTTGAGACAAATCAGCAATCAGGGTTTCATTTGCCTATTTTTGTGTCAACCATGACTTTCAAGGGTGAAAAGTGGTCGCCCGAGGGACCCAATTGTGCACAGCTCTTTCTAAAACATTTTAGAAAAGCCCAGTACAGAAACTTCACGTTTATAGCTCACAATGCTAGAGCCTATGACTCCTATCTGCTTCTGAACCCTTTGATACAGCAAGGCGTGGCCCCCAGTGTCATAGCTCAAGGGAGTAAATATTATGCTTTGTTGACCCCGCCTTCAAACAGAGATACATTGACAGCTTAAGCTTCTTACCCATGAGATTGGCTCAAATGCCAGAGGCCTTGGGTTTTGAAAACTCTGTCAAAGGCTATTTCCCTCATTTCTTCACAGTGAGGAGAATCTACATTATATAGGATCTTATCCATCCCCCGAAATGTACGGGTGTGATCAAATGTCTCCCAAAGAGCGTGAGAGATTCATGACATGGTACGAGAACCGTAAGACATGGCACTTTTGATTTCCATAAAGAGATGGAATCATACTGTGACAATGACGTTGTTATACTTCGTGAAGGATGCCTCAGATTCAGAGAAGAGGTAATCAAGATGCGGGCATTGACCCCTGGAGCTGTACAACTATTGCATCAGTGTGCATGAAAACCTATCGTACACACTATCTAACTCCTGCATCTATAGCTATCCCATCGCCAGACAACTACCGACGCCAATTCAAGGCCTACTCTAGTGGTTCCATTCAATGGTTGGAGTACTTGGCCCAGGATAAAGATATTTTTATCCAACATGCTTTGAATCGGGGGGAGAAGGCGTTTGGGCCTTACCATGTAGATGGATACACACAGATTGACGGGGTTGAGACAGTGTATGATACAACGTAGGTTGTTTCTTCCACGGTTGTAAATTATGCTTTGTCCCCCAGGCCATGTGTGTCCTAACCCAAAAGACTTTTGGGAAATGTACCAAGAGTTTCAAGACAAACTGAATTCTTTAAAGGCTACTTACGGGTTAAAAGTTGTGGTTTTGTGGGAGCACGAATGACAGCCCTCAAAAGGCGGATCCTAGTGTTAGGCCTTCCTTACCCATTATGACCCTCCAGAGCCCTGGAACCGCGACAGGCCTTGTTTGGAGGCCGACCAATGCTTTGACATTGCGTTATGTAGCTCAACCTGACAGACAATAGGCTATGTAGATTTTACATCCCTATATCCTCATGTAATGAGTTCCTCATTCTATCCTATAGGGCATCCGAAATTATTCACAGCGACTTTGACGAACCCCAAAATTATTTTGGTTTAATCAAAGCGACTGTCTACCCTCCTAGGGGCTGTTTATACCTGTGTTGCCGTACAAGGGTCCTAAGGAAAACTTTTCTTCCCCCTTTGTCGCACATGCTGTGAAAACACAACCAGGAAAACCCTGTGATCACTCAGATCAACAAAGAGCCCTGACCGGTGTATGGGTCACCGTAGATATTCTCTAAGGCTTTAGAGAAGGGGTATCGTGTGGCCAAATCTTTGAAGTGTGGAACTTTTCCAGGAAATCAGACACACTTTTTAAAGAGTACATCAAGACCTTCTTGAGATGCAAGCAGATGGCTTCAGGCTATCCTGCATCGGTCACAGATCAAGAAAGTAAAGACAAATACATTCAAGACTACCATGACAAGAAGGCATACTTCTTGACCCTGACAGATAGAGGTCAACAAAACCAAAAGAAATGTGTAAATTGTACTTGAACTCCCTTTGGGGGAAATTAGCGCAGAGATGCAATATGCTAACAACTTCGATCATTAAAGACCCCGAAATTTTTTGGAATTTGTTTTTTCGGACCAATACGAAATTTCACATTTTTCCTTCTTGAGTCAAGACATTGCATTGGTGCAATGGAGGCGCCCCAAAAGTGGGTTCTACCCCCTGGTAATGTAAATGTGTTTCTTGCAGCATTTACCACAGCCTATGGCCGACTTGAACTGTACCCCCTCATGGAACAGCTTCAGAGGCGGGTTCTTTACCACGCACACAGACTCTGTGGTCTATGTAAGCAAACCCGGGGGATTGGAACCCCCCACTTAGCAACTATCTTGGGGGTTTAACTAGTGACTCGAAGAGGGTGACCATATTACAGAATGGTCCTCATGTGGTCCAAAAAGCTATGCTTTTAGGACTAAAGCCAATCATGTGGTGTTGAAAGCCAAAGGCGTGACTCAAACTACGAAAATGCCCCGCGTGTAAACTTGGAATCAATCACGCGCTTGGTCGAGGGGTTCGTAAAGGACAGGAATAGTGACTTGGAGATTTTGAGCTCCTACAACAAAATAGTGAGGGATAAAAAGGGGTTCCATCTAAGAAACGCACACACTCACTAAAAGATTCAGGGTAGTCTATGACAGAGACAGCTATTGCCTGACGGTACCACATTGCCCTTTGGCTACTGACTTATGCTACAGGCCCCCAGTGTGTCTTAAAGCTTAGATATTATGACTGCTGTCGAGGGTTTTGACCCCCGTCTACAATTGCCTTTTTCAGCATTAATTGCAGGCCCTTCAAACAGTGGTTAAACTTCTTTTGTAAAAAGTATTTTAGAGAATTCTGAACATGTGTTATCTCAAAAGCCTGACAATATTGTATGGTGTTATTCATGTTACCAACCTCTGTATATGAATTATTGAAGACAATAAAATCAAGTTTGTTGAAGGAATACCCGAATCTCTGTCTGATGATGAACTTCTCCCCCACATAAATATAATCTGCTGGTTTTGGACGATATGCTATTTGCTGGTAGCGAACACCCCGAAATTGCACGAGCTTTTACCCAATATACTCATCATAGAAACCTGTCCGTGCTTTACTTGGTCCAGAATGTGTTTCACCAAGGTAAAAATAGTCGGACCATTAGCTTGAATGCCAACTACATGGTATTGTTTAAAAATCCTAGAGACAAACTGCAAATTAGCACTCTAGCTCAGCAATGTACCCTGGACGGAAATCATACTTTATGGAGAGCTATGAGGACGCTACCAAGAGCCATTTTCTTATTTAATCGTGGATTTAAAAGCAAATACTCCAGAACACCTTAGGCTACGTACAGGCTGTTTCCGGGGGAGAGGCCTGCTGCATACCTTCCTAAAAAGTAAACGCTATGTCTCTGCGTTTAAAAAGAAACCTGCCCCTCTTGAGAAGGCTAGTTGGGTCTACAGCTAAAGAACGGAAGGCATCTTGGGTCGCTGTTCTTCAGATCTCATATTACCCCTATGTGAGATTGCTTTGAATCTTCTCAAAGGACGCATTCCACTCACCCTGAACCAATTGAAAATTAAAGAGACAAAAGACAGCGATCAAACTCTTTGCCAATAAAGGGCCAGTCTTCAAAGAAAAGACATAGTATACAACAGTCTGGGGTTTTCTTCTACCTTACTCAGTATAGCCGTGCCCTTCATCACCAGCCTTATTGCGGCCAGACGTGGGGGTTGAACACGTGGTGTGATGGCCACTAAAATGTACTTGTGCCTCAACAGAGTTGGATAGACTAAAAAACAATGCAGGGTCCTGAAGATATCAGACAAACAGCGGAAAATGATTTGGATACGGCCATGGGAGTTTTTTGAACCGAAAAGGATTGAACCCCTATGATAAGATTCAAAAATACACAAACCTAATGCAAAGGTATTTGACTCGGGTAAAGCAAGGGGAGAGAGAGACTAACCATTTAACCCTTTCCCTACCGGACCCTTTAACAGATGTCGAACCTAACGATAGCCATGCCCCTGTAAGGCCTGTACCGGCGATCTTACCTAGTGGAGATAATATGTCTGGTGAAGCTCAAATGCCATTTGAAGATAAAGTTATGCATGACCTACTGACACATGTGCCTTTACGTAACAGGAAAATGTTAAATACCTTATGAACAAGATAAAAGACTCAAAGGGGATAGCGGCTTGGAACGACTCTGGAGAGTTTATCCTTCAGGGCTCTGTGGTCAGGGTGTCACATATGCTGGACTTGCTTAAAAGTACCACGGCTGCCCACAAGGTTGCTGATGACCGAAGGCCTCCCGGCTGGCGTCAGTTTCTTAAGGCCCTGGCAATCCTCACTCCCCTCTCCGGTGTACCCAACCATAAGCTTCGTCAACAGATTCAAGCTTTAAACAAAAGCCTTCAACGAGATACAGCACCCCTAAAGATGCCCCAACGACACCGTCCCCCTATGAAAGCGATGATGCTAACTCATTTACTCCATGAACGTCTCAGGACCTTTTCCTAATCCCGATCTCTCGGGGTGGTTAGACTTTTGAAAAGACTTTTGAATGACTATGATTAATTCAATACATTTTTTATTTGAAAAATAAGCAGTTAACATTTGTGGCATTCTTGAAACATATGACGTGAGCATACGCCTTGATTACGCGTTCTTAAAGGACACACATTTGAACACTTTTGATATTTTCTAACAAAACAAGATAAAGGTTATCATTACTTCTTAAATCATCCTTATAAGAGACATAACATCTTCAAAGAAACTCCCCGGGCTCTTTGGCACAGGTAAATACACAGTGGTGACCGCATGTAGTGGAAAGGTTATCTTGCACTTGTTTGATGCTGTAGTAGATCTTTGTACCGTTTAGGGTCAAAAAATCTTTAATAGATTTAGGAAATGTGAAAAACCGGGGGAAGCCATAGGAATCAAAAAGTTGAGATTTCACCTTCCTGTTCTAACGTCATAGCTAGCCAATGTTCACCAGGCATGTGTTTAGGATGGGTATTGACAATAAACATTGCAGGCCTCTCAGGCCATATCTCAATAGGTAATTCATCACAAGCCAACACTCCACAAAATTGTTTCCAATCAGCGGCTCATGAGCCCGTCCAACTCTTGGGTATTCATGTCTTTGCTCAAAGGTTCTTAATAATAATCCACTAAGACCTGTCTTCGGGCATTCACTTCCAAGATTGAATCAGAGCATGCGTAAACAATCATGCTAACTGTACAGGCTAAAGGTGTACGGAAACGCATTTCCAGCCTGAGGTTACCTTGGGCACCACAGACAGATTTCCTGAGGTGTCATCATCAGGGGATAAATTGAAACATACAACGTGTAACCCTCTGCAAAATCATTTCTGTCAATAGGTAAAGAGAGATCTTTTAGATGTCGCCCTGTAGCCAGATAGATTGTAAAATTCTCGCACAGATATGTTGTTATTAAATTGGGGTTGGAAGCCTTCGCCGGAACCTGACGTCCGTCCTGACAGAGAGCTACATACTCTGCATTGAAGTGTTGAAAATTAAAGTTTTTTTTATCTAAACTCCCCGTATTAGAGCGTGATCAACCAGACCTATAACCACATATCTAGGTAAGGGCCTAGAAATAGGTTTTCTTGACTGCAGATTCTACTGCCCACAGGTATGCTAAAGGTTTTCATGGTAATTCTTTGGAAGGGTAAAGGGCATTTCCTTTCATCAAAGCATGTGAGTGACCCAGGCGTACGGCCGGAGATACAGACACTTTTTTAATAAAAAGGGTGGCCCCCAACACTTTCAAACTAAAATCCCCGTCTTGGGGAGACATCAGGCAAAAATCATCCTTGGCCCTGGTTAATTTTAATCTTAAATCACCCGAATTTAAGAGTAACCGTTCTTGAAAGAAAATGTCAGAGTGTATAGGGCCTAGCAAATGAAACTCTCGAGATTCGGCGCAGTAGCGAGCTCGTGCCGCTAGTCCTTTGTTTGCACCGGTGGAAGGGTCTGTCGTCCATAGAGGCTCCTGCAGTATCCTTGCTAAACAGCCCGGCGCTAAATTGTGTTTTGAGAGTGTCTTCGGAGTAGTTTAGTAACACTCCATGATGGCTCTATAAGGTATGTGGCGCTGCTTTGACTGATTAGCGTTCACCCAAAGTCACATCAACTTGGAGAAAATGGTGGCCAAGGGGTAATTAATGAGACTCACTTTGGCATCGCCTGCAATATTAGACCCATCTCTTTTGGTCACTTTTAGACGTAAATGCACCAAGGTGTTGTTGAGGTCCAGATGTTGTCACCGTGGCCTGGTATGAAAAATTCGATAGGCCCGTTATCGGTAATAGCAGAGAGAGGGCTATCTCCAATAACTGGATCTATCTATTGAATGCGTGCGTTAACGGGGCCGTGAAAAGATCGAGTTCTGTCTTTATAGCTTCAGAGGACATTCGATGTAAAAGAGCCATGTCTTATTCTTTTAGAAAATACTTCCTAGTATTCTTTTAGCCTGTTTTGGTTCAGACCTCCTCACTTTACCACTCTTTGACTTACTGAGGTCTTTTAACAGTTAACCGCCGCTTTTTAGGTGCCGGCCTGCGTCTTAACCTGGGGGTCTCTTTTTTGGTCTTCGAGACAATATCATAAGCCCCGAGCCTTCTTGATGCTCCACATCTGGTGACGCCCTTCGGGTCATAGCATTGGCTACAACCTCACTTACTATATTTTTAGGCCGCGGATTTTAAATGTGGTTTGGCTATGCTGAAGCCCCTCTTCATAAACGGTAAAACCATCCTAAAGAGGTTACGGAATATACCGCCTATCCCCGCACCATACATTGTCGGTGCTCCATGATATCCTGGTAGTCCATTACCAACTTGATCCACATAGTATGAAACATAACGGTTAGGGTCGAGCTGATGGTGCCCATAACCTTTTATTTGTATTATGTTTATAAATATAATACAGATATTATATATGTAGAGAGGTTTTGGTGGGTCTAAAGTGGAGTTTTACAATCGTTTTACCATATAAATTCATATGTTTCGTTCTGATCCGTTTTAAGTCAACCAGAATGTTTTCAATATAGTTCTTGCTGACATGTACGTAGTGCGGCTTGTCATAATTGACAGTGACGATGTCCCCATCCTTTCCGTCTATAAACTGTTCGCAGGAGGGCACACAGGTGTCTCCGACCCTTTGATAGGTTATGATGTCGGTATACAAATATGTTGTAAAATCCTGCATGTTATCCGCAGGGAATGGGAATAATTTATCGTTCACATACGTCCATTTATTGGGACCCATCCCCAACATGTAGGCTAAATTACCGCTGGTCTTTATACTCCGTTAGCAGGCCCTGAGATTTGTATCCTTTTATGGATTGGTTGTAGAATAGGAATATTTCCATCTTGTTCAGGTTAGGTGTTCATTCAACTCTGAACGATCCTTCGACGGTTCTATAGAAACCTTTTTTAAGCTTATAAGTTTTGCAGGTTCCGATAACCTTTTGCAATAAAAATCACGGTCCTTAGCTTTGTATTATACCAACTATGGGGGTATGTAATCTCGCTGAGACCTACTCTCTCCCAAGCCTCTGATAACTCTATAGGCTTTGGAAAATGGTTGTATAATTCGAACTCTGATTATTACGATATATCTGTGCCGACGCATTACTGGGAGAGTCAGGTAGAAGCCGCTGTGTTCCATGATGCCCAACTGTGTACACGCGACTGATGCGCTAGTTCATGACTAGGGGTTTAATTAATCCCCGTTGCCTCCACCACATCATGCTCCAATCCCCAACTGTTGAACTTTTGAGGCCAGTTTTTCCAGCGACCAGCAACCATTTTTTACCCTTTTCTCTCTTCTGATCTAGAATCTCCTCCACGTGAAAGACTTTGTCTTTACCCAACTGGACCTTCTGTAATTCCTTTTCATAAAAAGATCCCTCTATAAGATCCCCGTCATAATCTTTTAATTTGTAGACCGGGGGAATGCGTGGCAGACATTCTGTAACGGTAAACAACTCCGAGCTAAGCCTTGTTCGTATTTTTTGTCGAAAACACCCCTCACTTTGATATACGCACCAAGTCACCCACTAGGAATTTAAAAGTCATTTTTTTCTTACGGCGAAGTGGGAACAAACCATACATTTTTTTAAGACTTGAAAAGAGATTTCCGAAAACATCCCAGAGGGCTTCATACGGATACTCTTATGGTAGCTGTAGTTGTACCCGTTTACTAAATCCTGAACTATGTCTGTATATCTGTGGGTGTTGTGAGCTGTAAAATATCGCCACATCCGCTCTTTCAAAGTCCTATTAAAGCGTTCCACAACCGAAGCTTTCAAATCAGAGCCTGTAGCAAAATGTACTATATTATACTTATTCATTAGCTTCTGAAATGTTTATTAAAAAATTCTTTTCCGCCATCCGTCTGCACTTTCTTGGGTGCGCCTCCTGCCTCTCAGATCGATTCAAAGGCCCTGGTCACCTCTGCCCCGCTCTTATTTTTTAAACACCCTTACATAGGCTAATTTAGAGAAAATATCTATAACCGTTAGCATGTAGCGCTTTCCATCATTTTTATCGGCAAGGGACTGCATGTCCCATAGATCCGCCTGAAATTGGGATAAGGGGTGCGTAGAAAAAACTCTATTTCTTGGAAATTGTTTTCTTACAGGTTTATGTAGAGTGTAGGCATCTTGCTCGGATAACCATTCATTCACTTTAGCATCGCTTAACAGACTACTGTTTCTTCGACTATAGCTCTCTGTAAACGCTCTTTACCCCCATAAGACCCGGGGTTAGCGGGATTATAATATATGTTTTTCAACAGCTGCTCAGCCATCCTTCTTGCCTCTCTGAGGTACAATAACGTTAATGAGCCACTTCATATAACGACAACATTTCAGTTTGTGAATTTTTATTTTAAGAATGCAACAAGTATTACGTATACAGACATTCAGGATTTGTTGCAAGATACAATCCCAGTTTTCTCAACAATCACAGCATGCAACACCCTGTATATATGGTTTAGATTACGTTACAGTTTTGTGTCGCTGAATTTTTAAAACACACACGTCTGATATATAAGTATATAAACAACAAATATGATACACATTCACATTAAAGGGTGGTTCAAACAAATAATGTAAAATCTTAGCCAAAGTTATTTCTAGTTCTTCAGAATCCTCAACAAGCCTTGATACCATATGTGTCCATTGTAAACTCTCGCCCGTATGTCGGACCTGTTTCATGATTTGCTCCATTTTCAGCAAACGCTCTACATTAGCCCAGGTATTGTGTGTCGTGTAGAACGATCCCTTGTTCACTTTATTTTCAATAATCTGATGCATAACATATGTAAGGTCTCTCAAAAGAAAAAAGGTATTTATTCGCTCAAACATCGTAGACACATAGTTACCCATAGCTCTAAATAACAAAATGTCACTCGGTCTCTTGGGATTTATTGAGCCAGAAAAGCATCACATCAGCCACCACAGCTTCCCGGTATTTGTTGTCGTCCACCAGGGTGTGTCGGATTTCTTTGAGTTTCTCGTGGATGAAGATGGCCTCCTTCAGTTCATGTAGGAAGGCTTCGGTTACCCCGTAAACTCTAGGGATAGACGGCACAAGACCCATAGACTCCAGGGCGAGGACCAGCGCTGGTATAAAACGGCAGGACCACAGTCTTTTCACCAGCTCCTCAAAATGATTGAAAAAGTAGTATCTAGGCGGGTCGTAGAGGCAAGGATGACGACGCTGGCTGGGATGATTGATCTCACAGCCGATGCATTTTTCTCGTATATATTCGCCAATCACCACGTCTAAAAGTGTAGCTACAGAGGCCTTGATGGTATCCACAAAAATAGTACTGGCCACCCCATCAAACACATCCTCAGGCTGTGTAAATGTCGGGGGTGTCACGGGTCTTGCCAGGGGTGCGTAGAGTGTAGGGCTTCGTGGCATAGAGTCCTTAGTGTCGGGCCCCCATGACGTAGATGCGTCCACGTAGATGGTCTGGAGATCCATGGTGTATGCTGAAATGAAGAACTGGCTGCTTCTTTCTTTTTATTGTAGAACAAGGCCATTGGGTATCTGGGGGGGGCGTGGTTAAAGCATCCGCTTACTTAGTTTTCTTCTGACGCTGTATCTTCTTGAGGCTCTTTTGCATCGTAATCTTTACGATTCGTATATATTATGCACTTCTTTAAATGAACAAGGCTCTGCCGCTGTTGGCTCTGTACAAAGAGAGCATCCAACGGTTGCAACATTTTCAATTCCATTACATCCCAACTTTTAAAAGGAATAAGCAGACGCAGTCGGGTATCCCCAGTCAGGCCACCACCCCTAATGTTGTGGTTTCGGATTGCCTCGGTGCCGATATAGAACTCCACGCAGCCGCACGGTCGTCCATTCTGTCTTTGTATTTTCACCCTGTGAAATATTTGTCCTGAGGAGTCAGGGGTACCTTCCCAACGGGTCTCGTGGCCCGTGAACACACTATACCCCTTGGTGATAAGGCTCAGTTCAGGACACACAACCTTGCGAAAAACCGACCAGTCTTCAACACCATATTCCAAGCCTACAGTCTGGTCTGTATATTCTTCTCCTTCAGCTACCGTATAGAGGGTCACTCTACAGGCCAGGTAATCAAACCGATACCCCCACTGCTGACCATTAGACATCAACACTTGATCTGTCAGAGCATTTGCTGGAGGTATTTGGGTTCTATACACATTTAAAAAACGTTTTTTTGGCGCATCATATATTGCGGGTTGATACTTTGCCCTTGCTCTATGGGCAACCCGAGGGCCTGCTTCAGTTGTTACAGTCATCACTTCTTTGTCACCGATCCCAAAATCCATGGTTATTCTTAAGATCTTGTGCACTCTTAAACAGGAATTGTTCTGGGGCTTTATAAGGGGCATTAACCACCCCAAACCGTGAGAAACAGGTTGACCTGACACCTGGTCACTTACTCAACCCCCCCAACCCTACCCCCCTAACCACCACGATGTCCTGACCTGAAACCCAAATATTGGCATGCACCCTTCTACAGGACATAGGGTCATAAATCATTACATAGGGTCATAAATCAGGCTTGGGTCATAAATCATTACCGGTTGACCTGACAACTGGACCCTTACTCACCCACCCAGCCCCCACCTAACCACCAGGCTGGCCTGACCGGCAGCCCTTGGGACATGCACACGTCATCAGGACATAGGGTTCACATAGCGGTCACATAGGTTCACATAGGGTCATCAATCAAACGCGTGACATCGCATTTGACGCGTGACATCTACTTTAATCTCTCTCACTCCTACTCCCCAGGTGCTCTCATTTGTTGACTTCTGTAACCGTAAAAGCATTGGTTTCATGCATGTTAACATTAGAAGCCTGCAGAGTTCTATCTTACTATCCAGGTCTGTACCAAAAAAAACAGAAAGACCACCCTCTGCACTCAGCTGTGCCCTGGGCACCATATGTGAAATGTTTGCCCGCCATCTATCTTCTGAGCTCGTGCTGCTAGGTGACCTAAACTGGGACATGCTTAACACACCGGCCATCACACAATCTAAGCTTGATGCCCTCAATCTCACACAAATGATCAATGAACCTACCAGGTACAACCCAAAATCCGTAAACACGGGCACCCTCATAGATATCATCCTAACTAACTCGCCATCCAAATACACCTCTGCTGTTTTCAACCAAGATCTCAGCGATCACTTCCTCATTGCCTTCATCCGTAATGGGTCAGCGGTCAAACGACCACCCATCATCACTGTCAAACGCTCCCTAAAGCACTTCTGCGAACAGGCATTTCTAATTGACCTGGCCGGGGTATCCTGGAATGACATTCTCATCCCGTCAGTAGAGGATGCCTGATTATTCTTTAAAAGTGCCTTCCTCACCATCTTAAATAAGCATGCTCCATTAATAATTTTTAGAACTAGGAATAGATATAGCACTTGGTTCACTCCAGACCTGTCTGCCCTTGACCAGCACAAAAACATCCTGTGGCATTGTGCATTAGCATCGAATAGCCCCCGTGATATGCAACTTTTTAGGAAAGTTAGGAACTAATATACACAGGCAGTTAGGAAAGCTAAGGCTAGCTTTTTCAAACAGAAATTTGCATCCTGTAGCACAAACTCAAAAAAGTTCTGGTACACTGTAAAGTCCATGGAGAATAAGAGCATCTCCTCCCAGCTGCCCACTGCACTGAGGCTAGGAAACACTGTCACTACCGATAAATCCACAATAATTGAGAATTTCAATAAGCATTTTTCTACGGCTGGCCATGCTTTCCACCTGGCTACCCCTACCCCGATCAACAGCCCTGCGCTCCCCACAGCAGCTCGCCCAAACCTCCCCCACTTCTCCTTCACCCAAATCCAGATAGCTGATGTTCTGAAAGAGCTGCAAAATCTGGACCCCTACAAATCAGCCAGGCTAGACAATCTGAACCCTCTCTTTCTAAAATTATCTGCCAAAGTTATTGCAACGGCATTGAGTGATGAAGAGAGAGATATAGTCTCTAGAGACGTTTAAACCAGGTGATGTCATTGCATATGTGGGAGGTGGAACAACATGGTTGGTTAAGGCATTTTGAGCAGGGCTATAGGCTCTGCAGTGAAATAAGACAGTAATCACTAACCACGACAGTAATGGACAAGGCATATTGATATTAGGGAGAGGTTTTAAGAAGGAAAGAAATTCCACAAATTAACTTTTAAGAAGGCACACCTGTTAATTGAAATGCATTCCAGGTGACTACCTCATGAAGCTGGTTGAGAGAATGCCAAGTGTGCAAAGCAGTCATCAAGGCAAATGGTGGCTATTTGAATAATCTCAAATATAACATATCTGTTTATCCCTTGAATGAGTAGGTGTTCTAAAACTTTTGACCGGTAGTGTGTATCCCACCTTCTTCCACAAAGCATAGCTACCATAGCTACTTTGGGAAACTGCCACGCTGCTAATTTATTACATTTACATTTAAGTCATTTAGCAGACGCTCTTATCCAGAGCGACTTACAATTACATACATTCATACTTTTTTTTTTTTTTTTTTGTACTGGCCCCCCGTGGGAATCGAACCCACAACCCTGGCGTTGCAAGCGCCATGCTCTACCAACTGAGCCACACGGGGCAATTTATAATACATCATGCAATGGGCATTACTCATCTAACGTTAGCTACTCCATACAGTCCAATTGGCTTGCTTGTTGATGTTACATGTGTAACCAGATTTCAGCTTTTAAGATAACAGCTGCTATCTAGCTAGCCTCGACCAACATCAGCCATGCCTCTCACAACATAATCTGTAGCTGATAAAATTGCTTTGATAAGAAAAGGTTAGCTAGCTAGCACACCAGCCAGACACTTTGCTTTTCGACCATCCAAAGCAATTTAACGTTAGCTAACGTTACAGACCTTACCTTATGTATTAATTCAGTACGCTCCCTTACCTCTCAATGCAATTGTCTTCTTGTCATTAGCATCGGAATTTGCACTGACTGATCAATACAGTGTCAAGTTACTTTTCAGTGTGTGACCAAAATTCTAAATTTGCCATCCACATCAGTATCACTTTGTGCGAGTGCACACGTGTTAAAACAGTTAAAACATCATTGCTTGCTAGTGTAACCGAACCTGTGCTCTGTCAAAAGAAAATGCCATGCTTGCTACAGTAACTTGGTTAGCGCTCACTCTATAAATGTCCCAACTGTATAAATGAGACTGTTTTCAATACATCAACTGTTTTAGACAATTTATTTTTAACCAAGCAAGAGAAATATACGTTCAATCAGTACTGAGTGAATGAACAACAAAAACACTGTGCAACGAAAGCTTCCTGTCAGCACCAGACTGTCCAGTTAAATAGACCAGACTGTATTTAAATAATGTCAAGTTGAGGTGTTTATAACAAGGTTCGTAGCATAATGGATGGTGTTACTGCCTTTGGAACTAAAGGTCCTGGGTTTGCCTCTTGGAGTATACATTTTGACCATTCTCTTTAGTGTATAGTTTTTACACACAACGCTTATTTAAGCAATAGGCCCGGGAGGGGGGGGGGGGGGGGGGGGGGGGGGTTATATGGCCAATATACCATGGCTAAGGGCTGTTCCTGGATACAGGCCTTAGCCATGGTATATTGGCCATATACCACAAACCCCTGAAGTGTCTTATTGCTATTATAAACTGGTTGCCAATGTAATTAGAGCAGTAAAAATAAATATTTTGTCATACCCGTGGTATACAGTTTGATATACTACTGCTGTCAGCCAATCAGCATTCAGGGCTCGAACCACCTGGTTTATAATTGCATTTATTACGTGGCTCTTAAAAGAGCCTTTGGGTTCGTGGAGTGGCAGGCAAGTGACAGTGAGTGTGGTGGTGTGTACTACTGTGTGCGTCTTGCTAGAACGGAAGAGAGACCAGTTCTCAGACTCTCAAGGAAGAAAGAGGTCGTTGCCCTCATCCATGAGATGCACGCCATCCCTACAGTACTGCCCAGGGACACAGTGCTTTATGGCAGAGTGGTGTATTGAGGAAATGCACCTGTCACAGAGAAATGCAAGCTGGGCCATGTGGAACTGACAAACGACTTATGCCAATTCAAATGCACGCAGTACACAGGGTACCTCGCACACTATCAATACTTAACATGCATGTTCTGTTCCAAATCTGTGAGTACTCCCACCTATTTTCATATTTATACTGCCATTTGTAAATCAGGACATGTGTGCTATTTATAGGCCTATTGTAAATGTGTATTATTGTTGCGTCACCGTCTTTATTGCAAAACTAAATACAAGTACAAACAACTTTAAGCTACACGTTATTTTGACAGAGGTAATGAACTGTCCATTGATCAGCACAGCAATTGATAAAACAGGACCATGTTGGAAAATAGAAATGGTTCTGAGCTTAATTCAATATTACACAGTCACAGAAATCAGGAATGCAGACAGGCTCTATTTATCTGAGCTACTGTGTCCAACACACCACAACCTGTTGTTATGTTGGGCAACTACTGACCATTTCTTTTCATGACATGTATTGCTGAAATAAAGGTTTAAAGAAATACAAGCATGCACCACATTACTACAAGACAAGACAACTCAATAAAGCAAAAAGTGCATTAATCTAATAAAACAAATCTTGAAAAGGTAGCGTAATGGGATAATGTCTTACTGTGGTGTGTGAAGAATCCAATACTTCACCTTGTGGTACAAATCACATTATTATGGAAGCACCTCCTCTAAGAGGCTGTTTGAGAACAATACCAACATAGCTACTGTAGAAGGTCAAAGCTGTGTGATGGAAAACCTTGGTAGTGCATGGTTGAATAGGCATTGTGGTGCTCATGTGAATTTCCTATTCTCACTTTGTTTTTAATATATCCAGATGGCTGTAACAATGGGTGTCACTACTCACAATTCTCAAATATCATGTCAAATGTGCTACGTTTGGCTGGAGTCATCATAACATGGGGAACACTAATGAAACCATGTGACACCCATGAGATAACTACAAACATATCGCAGTAAAAGTTGCTGTAGAATAACATCTGATTGCAATAAAAACGTATAATAACATACAAAAGCATCTCTATGCTGTAGTCCGCAAAGCATTTGTAAGATTTCCAAATAGCCATGGGCTTTGAATGTTGTATCCGCTTTGTTCAGTTGTCACAGCTCTCTCAGAAACGCATAAGCATCTGTGTGTCTAACCATTTTAAGCTGGAAATTTAACAAAAACACAAGATTAAAGATGTACACAAGATTCAAATTAAAACCATGACGATTACTGATCATGAGTTGTATTTATACGTCAAAATGTAAATGATACTTTCTGGAATGGGGTTTCTGACCAAGAACGGAGAGATAAACACAATAAGAAATGCAGGAAGCAGTGAAAAATAAAGTCTGCCATCTCCAAATTGTAATGGGTCAATTATTCAAAAGATTGCATTACCACAGCCCAAGTGGGATGCTTTACATCACCATCACAGGTCATTGGTTTTCAGCATTCATGGGTGAAAGGATTTGGTCAATGTAGCCAATGGATTGATTTTCCTATTTGTATTCAAGGATCCTTAAATTAGACTTTTCTCCTTAGATACAGTGATGGGATACAATTTAGAGCTCAGCTCACCAATAACAGGCAGCCATCATCACCTGTTTTCCATTTTCTTTATTTGACATTTGAGGAGATTAAATTCTTGAGTGACCTGCTCATGAAAACAAACATTGAACCATGAATTACAATTTCTCAAGGTCCATAGTAGTGGTCAGACCCTTTACTAAGTACTTTGTTGAAGCACCTTTGGCAGCGATTACAACCTCGAGTCTTCTTGGTATGACGCTACAAGCGTGCACACCTGTATTTGGGGAGTTTCTCCCATTCTTCTCTGCAGACCCTCTCAAGCTCATTCAGGTTGGATGAGGAGAGTCACTGAGTAGCTATTTTCAGGTCTCTCCAGATATGTTAGATTGGGTTCAAGTCCAGGCTCTGGCTGGGCCACTCAAGGACCGTCAGAGACTTGTCCCGAAGCCACTCCTGAGTTGTGTTAGTTGTGTGCTTAGGGTTGTTGAGCGCTGAGGTCCTGAGCGCTCTGGAACAGGTTTTCATCAAGAATCTCTCTGTACTTTGCTCCGTTCATCTTTCCCTCGATCCTGACTAGTCTCACAGTCCCTGCCGCTGATAAACATCCCCATAGCATGATGTTATCACAACCATGCTTCACCGTAGAGATGGTGCCAGGTTTCCTCCAGACTTGACGCTTGGCATTCAGGCCAAAGAGTTCAATCTTGGTTTCATCAGACCAGAGAATCTTGTTTCTCATGGTCCGAGAGTATTTAGGTTCCTTTTGGCAAACTCCAGGTGGAGTGCTGTAGAGATGGTTGTCCTTCTGGAAGGTTCTCCCATCTCCACAGAGGAACTCTAAAGCTCCGTCAGAGTGAATATTAGGTTCTTGGTCACCTCCCTGACCAAGGCCCTTCTCCCCCGATTGCACAGTTTGGCTGGGCGGCCAGCTCTAGGAAGAGTCGTGGTGGTTCCAAACTTCTTCCATTTAAGGATAGAGGCCACTGTGTTTTTGAGGACATTCAATGCCGCAAAAAAGTTTTGGTAACCTTCCCCAGATCTGTGCCTCAACACAATCCTGTTTCGGACAATTCCTTCGAACTCATGGCTTGCTTTTTGCTCTGACATGTACTGTCAACTGTGGACCTTATATAGACAGGTGTGTGCCTGTCCAAATCATGTCCAATCAATTGAATTTACCGAAGGTGGTCTCCAATCAAGTTGTAGAAACATCTCAAGAATGATCAATGGAAACAGGATGCATCTGAGCTCAATTTCGAGTCTCATAGCAAAGTGTCTGAATACTTATGTACTGAATACTTATTTACTTATGTAAATAAGATATTTCTGTTCTTTGTTTTTAATACATTTGCAAAAATTTCTGAAAACCTGTTTTCAGTTTGTCATTATGGGGTTTTGAATGCTGATTGATGAGGTGTGTTTTTTATTTAATACATTTTAGAATAAGGCTGTAACGTAACAAAATGTGGAAAAAGTCAAGGGTTCTGAGTACTTTTCGAATGCACTGTATACACGGAACAAAAATATAAAGGCAACATGCAACAATTTCAAAGATTTGACTGAGGTACAGTTCATATAAGGAAATCAGTCCATTGAAATCAATTAACTTCTTATGGCTGCAGGGGCAGTATTGAGTAGCTTGGATGAAAGGTGCACAGAGGTGCCCAGAGTAAACGGCCTGCTCCTCAGTCATAGTTGCTAATATATGCATATTATTATTAGTATTGGATAGAAAACACTCTGAAGTTTCTAAAACTGTTTGAATTATGTCTGTGAGTATAACAGAACTCATATGGCAGGCAAAAACCTGAGAAGTTCCACTTCCTGTTTGGATTTTTTCTGAGGCTGGTAGATTTTCAACCAAGCTCCCATTGAAATTACAGCGAGATATGGATGAGTTTTCACTTCCTACCGCTTCCACTAGATGTCAACAGTCAATATAACTTTGTCTGATGACTCTACTGTGAAGGGGGGCCGAAGGAGACAGGAATGAGTAACCACTGCCATGAGGTGACCATGCATTCACCCCGCGCGTTCACGTGAGAGGCAGCTCCGTTCCATCGCTCAACTGAAGTCAATGTAATTCTCCGGTTGGAACGTTATTCAAGATGTATGTTAAAAACATTGTAAAGATTGATTCAATACATCGTTTGACATGTTTCTACTGACTGTTACGGAACTTTTGGATATTTCGTCACGTTTTAGTGAACGCGCTTTGTGACTTTGGAATTGTTTACCAAACGCGCTAACCAAAGCAGCTAATTGGACATAAATAACGGACATTATCGAACAAATCAAGCATTTATTGTGGACCTTGGATTCCTGGGAGTGCATTCTGATGAAGATCATCAAAGGTAAGGAAACATTTATCATGTAATTTCTGGTTTCTGTTGACTCCAACATGGCGGCCAATTTGACTCTTGTTCTGAGCTCCGTCTCAGATTATTGCATGGTTTACTTTTTCCGTAACGTTTTTTTGAAATCTGACACAGCGGTTGCATTAAGGAGAGGTATATCTATAATTCCATGTGTATAACTTGTATTATCATCTACATTTATGATGAGTATTTCTGTTGAAACGATGTGGCTATGCACTATCACTGGATGTTTTTGGAACTAGTGAATGTAACGCGCCAATGTAAACTCAGATTTTTTTTATATAAATATGAACTTTATCAAACAAAACATGCATGTATTGTGTAACATGAAGTCCTATGAGTGTCATCTGATGAAGATCATCAAAGGTTAGTGATTAATTTTAGCTATATTTCTGCTTTTTGTGGCTGCTATCTTTCGCTGGAAAAATGGCTGTGCTTATTGTGGTTTGGTGTGACCTAACATAATCGTTTGTAGTGCTTTCGCTGAAAAGCATATTTGAAATCTGACACTTTGGTGCGATTAACAACAAGATTACCTTTAAAATGGTATACGAAACATGTATGTCTGAGGAATTTTAATTATGAGATTTCTGTTGTTTTGAATTTGGCGCCCTGCACTTTCACTGGCTGTTGTCATATCATCCCGTTACCGGGATTGCAGCCATAAGAAGTTTTAAATAGGCCCTATATGGATTTCACATGACATGATATGCATCTGTTGGTCACAAATACCCCCCAAAAAATGTAGGGGCGTGGATCAGAAAACCAGTCAGTATCTGGTGTGACCACCATTTGCCTCATGCAGCATGACATATTGTATCTCCTTCGTATAGAGTTGATCAGGCTGTTGATTGTGGCCTGTTGAATGTTGTCCCACTCCTCTTCAATGGCTGTGCAAAGTTGCTTGATATTGGCGGGAACTGGAACACGCTGCCGTACAAGTCGATCCAGAGCATTCCAAAGATGCTCAATGGGTGACAAGTCTGGTGCGTATGCAGACCATGGAAGAACTGGGACATTTTCAGCTTCCAGAGACATATACAGATCCTTGTGACATGTGGCCGTGCATTATCATGCTGAAACATGAGGTGATGGAGGCTGATGAATGGCACAACAATGGGCCTCAGGATCTCGTCATGGTATCTTTGTGCATTCAAATTGTCATCGATAAAGTGCATTGTGTTTGTTGTCCGTAGCTTGTGCCTACCCATACCATAACCCCACCATGGGGCACTCTGTTCACAACGTTGACATCAGCAAACCGCACGCCCACACAAATCCATACACGCTGTCTGCCATCTGCTCAGTACACACTTCTCCAGCGTGCCAGTGGCCATCGAAGGTGAGCATTTGCCCACTGAAGTTGGTTACGACGCCGAACTGCAGTTAGGTCAAGACCCTGGTGAGGATGACGAGCACGCAGATGAGCTTCCCTGAGATTGTTTCTGACAGTTTTTGCATAAATTCCTTGCTTGTGCAAACCCACAGTTTCATCAGCTGTCCAGGTGGCTGGTCTCAGACGATCCCACAGGTGAAGAAGCCGATGTGGAGGTCCTGGGCTGGCATGGTTACACATGGTCTGAAGGTGTGAGGCCGGTTGGACATACTGCCAAATTCTCTAAAACGACATTGGAGGCTGCCTGTGGTAGAGATTTGAACATTCAATTCTCTGGAAACAGCTCTGGTGGACATTTTTGCAGTCAGCATGCCAATTGCACGCTCCCTCAAAACTTGAGATATCTGTGGCATTGTGTTGTGTGACAAAATTGCACATTTTATTTACCTTGGCAAGTCAGTTAAGAACAATTTCTTATTTTAAATGACAGCCTAGGAACAGTGGATTAACTGCCTTGTTCAGAGGCAGAACAACAGATTTTTACCTTGTCAGCTCGGGGATTCAATCTTGAAACCTTTCGGTTACAAGTCCAACGCTCTAACCACTAGGCTACCTGCCCCCACTATACATTGGGGGAATATGCATTTGCTAAATAAATAAGAATGTGTTTATATGCAGAGTGTAATGATTGGCACAGTTTGTAAATCAACTGAAACAATTTTTCAAATCCTTAACTTAAAATGGAATACACCTCTGAAACTCTGTGGCTCAGTGTCCACAACTGACCAAATATGCTCCCTTTTCACATTGTAGAGATCAGAGAGAACAGAGATAAGTGAAAAGACGTTATCTGGGTGGAGAAAATACTGCCTGTATGCCATTAGCTGCTGAAAGAAACCCTCTGTAACACTCCAAAATGTTGCCTAGCATTTCTCATCCACCTGGAGCGGAGCTGTCTCATCCAGCGCATGTTTTCAGGACCATAACAGCGCTGTTCAGGGGTCAGAACAACACATGGTTTCAATCAGGTGCAACTCTACACTGTCAAATAAAGACAATGAAAAAAACAGACTTTTGAACTGTGTTTTTATTTTTAATACTATGCATGAATGATTTCACATCATACTAGTTTCCTATTTGATAATTTGTCAGTTATCTTTGATGGGAACCAGATGCAACACGTTGGAGTGCTGCCAGTGTCTTTAATCCACATGGTTTCTTGGACAATAGAACCAAGCTTTCTTCAACAGAGTTGTAAATGTAATGAAACACGAGAATTGGCCAATGTCCAAATACACTCTCTCATAATGTCCAGCAAATAGGAGCATTTCGCTATTAATGTAACGTTGCATTCCCTTCAGTGGAGCTCATTTCTGTATTTCTGTTAGTCTAACACACTTGGGGGAATGTTTTTCATTTTAAGCCATATCAGTCTTAAGTCAGACCCTAACGCTTAAACAGATTATTCCCTGCCAATTCCTATGAAATGAACACACGCACGCACACACACACACACACACACACACACACACACACACACACACACACACACACACACACACACACACACACACACACACACACACACACACACACACACACACACACACACACACACACACACACACACACACACACACACACACACGTTCCCTGGAGAGGGAGCCGGGGCTATCTGTGGGCCCAGTCATTCTCTACACAGGCAGAGGTGTCTGGTAGCAGCGGGACTTATCCTTGGCCACCAGGGCTTATGCCTCTGTCAGGGAATGCCATGCCAGGGAATGACTGATAACACAGCATTGCAATGACTGGATTGCACTGTGCACTGGATGTGTCAAATATGAAGGAACGACTGCAAATACATACATCATCACGAGCTGCATAGCCCTGCTTTACCACTCAGTACATCCATTAATGTCTCATCAGTTCGTAAAGGGAAAAGGCAGCACACAGAAGGCACAACCACATTTCAGTTTAATTGATCCCTTATTTGTTGTGATGACAAGTTAGGAAATTAAAATGCTCAAAGATATTTTATTTTATTTATTTCACCTTTATTTAACCAGGTAGGCCAGTTGAGAACAAGTTCTCATTTACAACTCCGACCTGGCCAAGATAAAGCAAAGCAGTGCGACACAAACAACAACACAGAGTTACACATGGAATAAACAAACATACAGTCAATAATACAACACAAAAAGGCTATATACAATGTGTGCAAATGAGGTAGGACAAGGGAGGTAAGGCAATAAATAGGCCATAGTGGCAAAATAATTACAATATAGCAATTAAACACTGGAGTGATGGATGTGCAGAAGATGAGTGTGCAAGTAGAGATACTGGGGTGCAAAGGAGCTAAATAATTCAAATAAATAACAGTATGGGGATGAGGTAGTTGGATGTGCTATTTACAGATGAGCTATGTACAGGTGCAGTGATCTGTGAGCTGCTCTGACAGCTGGTGCTTAAAGCTAGTGAGGGAGATATGAGTCTCCAGCTTCAGAGATTTTTGCAGTTTGTTCCAGTCATTGGCAGCAGAAAACTGGAAGGAAAGGCGGACGAAGGAGGAATTGGCTTTGGGGGTGACCTGTGAAATAGTCGCGGGAAATGTAAAAAACGTGGCGGGAAATTGATGATTTGTATGACCTCTGTCAGGAGGGAAATTACTTGGAGCCAGCCCTAAGCTGTACTTAATTCAGGTCATTCGATTGATTTGATCACCCGTCTCATGCCAAAATAGCTTTCATTCAGCATGGAAGGAAATATGTGTGGAGGTTCTTCTCCTTGAATCCTCCCAAAAAAATTTGGAGCCCTGGGAGAGCCCTGGGAGATATTCCAAGTTCCAGTCAGCGATGACATGGTTTTTACAGGAATCCCGAGTCCCTATTCCACCAACTGTTTCTACAGAGTTCCCAGAGAAACTGGAGGGAAAAGGGAGTCAGATTTGTTTTCTCCAGCCATTATAAGTCTGTTGAAAAATTGCCACTTAGAAAGATATCATAAGCTGGCAAATTAATGATATCTGGGTTTATAACCGGTTTCTAATGCACTATGTGGATCTCATTAGTAAAGTGGTATTACGCCATATCTAGGAGCATGTAAGACACAAGGGACAACAGTGCCACTCAATACAACTAAGCCTGACTGCCCTCTTAAAAATGGCGTGACCAGTTGAGATTGTTAGACTGCCTCCTCAATTTGCCTTGTCATAGTTTAATCAAAGCTGCTCATTTAGAAGAGATATCCAGTATTCATCGAACAACTTAGGACATTTATAATGAATGACCGTAAAGACAACAGAAAGACTGAGAGGCTTCTTAACCCTTTTTATTGGGCCACCCTGTCCTCATCTCAAGGTCACCTTTATATATTTATTATTATTTAAAAAATGTTTACCCCTGTTTCTCCCCAATTTCGTGATATCCAATTGGTAGTTACAGTCAGGTCCCATCGCTGCAACTCCCGTACGGACTAGGGAGAGGCGAAGATCGAGAGCCATGCGTCCTCTGAAACACGACCCTGCCAAGTGGCACTGCTTCTTGACACACTGCTCGCTTAACCCGGAAGACAGCCACCAATGTGTCGGAGGAAACACTGTACAACTGGCTACAGTGTCAGCGTCCATGCGCTCGGCCCGCCACAGGAGTCACTAGAGCGCAATGGGACAAGGACATCCCGGCCGGCCAAACCCTCCCCTAACCCAGACGACGCTGGACCAATTATGCGTCGCATCATTGGTCTCCCGGTCGAGGCCGGCTGCGACACAGTCCGGGATCAAACACGGATTTGTAGTGACGCCTCAAGCACTGCAGTGCCTTAGACCGCTGCGCCACTCGGGAGGCCCCAAGGTCACCTTTTCTAAGAGACGCTCCTTCATCTTTGTTGGTGAATGTCACTTGAATATGGCTCACTGCAAATGGTGTTGCTGAGTGGTCAATGCTTTTCAAGATGAAACAGAAATGTCTCTATTCACTCTTGTTTGTTCTCCAGAGAGGAATTGTGACAATTTACTTTTAAATGTATACTTTTGTCTTGAAATACAAACAGAGAATTGAATGTTCAGTGAGCCTTCATCCACAGATACAAGGCATGTAGGGAACATAGCTTGAACATTCCTCTGTTATGTTCATTCTTCCTCTAAGGAATGCATTGTTTCAGTTGTAAAGAATAGGGCATTGAATAGTTCAGTCATAGCTTCCCTTCTAAGAATTTACACATTGATTTAGTCGGGGGGTCTGTCCCAGCAGGGTCACCCCTGAAAGTGTGTGTTCATGTATGTGTGTCTTGGTGTGTGTGTGTGTGTGTGTGTGTGTGTGTGTGTGTGTGTGTGTGTGTGTGTGTCTGTGCCAGAGAGAGAGAGAAAGAGAGTCTGTTAATGTTGGTGTGTGTGCTTCACATTTCTGCTGTCCTTCACACATTGAGTGGACAAACAATCTATTGTAATTAAAAGAAGGCTGCAGCCCTGGTAACCAGAGAAGGGGTCATGCTCCATTGGATCACATCATCCCTTTAAAGTTCACAGTATGAGTGGCTGATTGTAATTCAGAGGAAACAAGCCCTTCAAAAACAACAAGAGTGGACTGGCAGGGGAGAGACAGGAGAGTGTGTGTGTGTGTGTGTGTGTAGATGTCATCCAGAATATTCCATGGTCAGCAATGTGGTGTCAGGGGGAGAGTGTACTAGAAGTAGTGCCAGTCCATTAGTCTGACTTGTATAGACTCAGTCAGTTCACCAACACTCCCTCAGCTTGCCCTCACCCAAGACCAATTAATTTAGCGATGTTAAAAGGATATCTACGACTGTAAGCCTTTGATTTGATAAGCTCCACAGCTGATTGGGACTCATGAGGCTTTCATGAACTCTTAATAGATGCTGTGTTAATATTCTATAAAGTGTGGGTAGACTTACAGTATGGCTACAGGTGGACTTTTAGGAGCATGTCAGAGAAAGGTTGTGTCCTCTCTAAACACAGAGATGTAGTTTCAATGGCAAGTTTGACAAAAAAAAACATTTGAGAGAGCACTTAGCTTAGTAGGTGTAGGTTTTCGTAGTATCTGTGAACAAGCTTGTCTCAAGAGACTCTCTCTCATGGTCTCCTGCTGGCTTCACTGCTGCTCGTCTCTCAACGACACCTTCCACTTAGTAGTCCGACTCAGCGAAGAGGGTAGTGGATACATACAGGAAAGGAGGAGAGTCCTTGTTTGACCTGGAAAGGTCAACAAAGGTCACAGAGGAAAGATCATCTGTTGGAATGTATCCTTGTTTTTCCCCAGTTGAGTCCCCTTTGAAGGCTGTCTGGAGGCCTGAAACATTTCCATCAAAGCCAAAAGCAATGTCACTCAAAACATAATGCAACCTTGAGCTCAAAAATAGTGATGATGTTACTAGGGATTTTCATCTCTCCCTTTCTTCAGGCACTCTCTCTTTGCTTTGTATCTATCTCTACCTCTCTTCCTTGATGTCTGTGACCTGCTTCGACATGTTCCGATGACGGCCGCTGATGGCATAACTCAACAATAACCACAAAACCATATGTGACCTCAGAGGAACTTAGCCAGCATTGCTCTCCACAGACTGAAAGACGTAGTAAGAATGCTTTGGTCTGCATTAAGGAGATTAAGAGGATTAGAAACCTGTCTGGGCAGTCATGGAGGTGCTCTATGGTTCTATGTGGAACTAGGCTACCACAGAATTAAAGGTGCAATATGCAGAAATCAATCCGCCATTTCCTGGATGCAAAAATTGCATAGTGTAGAGAACCATTGTACCATCTAAACCACTGAGAAAGATATAAAATAAAAAATAAATTATATTTGTAGCTCTTTGAAGCTGTTGTACAAAACCGTAAGTACCAAAACCGAAAATTAAACTTAACCGGAAGCATACACATAGCACACGTAGTACAGATCTACCGTTTCTTATACTTGCATTCAATGAGAATGATAGATCTTTAACTCACATTTCTATGTGAATTGGGTTGGGTCGCCCAAAAAGTTACATATTTGCATCTTTAAATTCAACATAATGCGAACTGGTGGATCTACTTTTCTTGATTCAAATACCTAGAGTCCCATAATAGCACCAGAAAAGGTTAGAATGAGTAATTAATTGTTTAAAAAAATATAGTATGGACACACCCTTAGTTATAAACAACTTCTATTTTGATTAAACACGGTTTGACTTAACCTTACCTTTCCTGTATCCTCCTGCTAGAACGCACTCATAACACACATACCTTTCTCTCTATACCAAATATCCTCCTGCAACCATTTACATGAAAAATATACCAGACAGCATACTGTACAGCCATTGAATGTCACCATGATATCTCACAAATGCAAGAAGCAACCAACTAGCATCTGTCCTCAGCACCCACTACTCGGTCCTCAGCACCCACTACTAACAAAGCAGAAGTGTCTCCCACAGCTGTTAAAGAGGGCTTCTGTCTACACTGGCTTAGACATATGCAGGGTGGCCAAGCAGGCACTTCAAGTCTGAAATGTTTGTTAAAGATCCAATGTAGTATATAAACCCTGGATTTCTGATGCTATGTACTGGCCATTGAGAGGCTTTGAAGCCACCGGTCAGCCATATTGGCTCTCCCCAGTAGGAACAGTCCTCCATAGGAATGGAGTGCTATAAATCATTGGAAAGATCTCATCTAGGCATCATGTTCATCTCCTTTAACCATAATAATAAAAATGACGAAACATCCCATACCGGACTCCGAACGTGTACATTAGCAGCCTGTAAAGCTTTTTTCCCCCTTCATATCCTCAAAATTAAATAACTTTGTGGGATCAAATACGAGGTGTACATACAGAGGAAGACCAAAAACACATTATAGCAAAATACATCTTTATTATTGTGTTAATCCTTCATTTTAGAAAAAAATCTATTATAATATTATTTACAGTATACTGTAGTACATGTGTACATAGCAATGACCATAATACGTATTCGACCCTTTGTTACTCAATGGCTTCTTAAACTATGTATCTATTCAGTATGAATGTGCCTGAAAAAAAATACAAATAATAATAGCGTAGCAGCATATAGACCCTTCAGAACACTGAATAATGACTGTTAGCAAAAATAACATGTGTGCTCCTGATGACAGCATATCAATGGAAATAGACCAGCATATTGTTCTTCAGATTGATGCTCAAAAGAGTTGTTGCAGACTTGCAATCCTTAAAAATGGCATGTGACACGTTAACTTAAATCAACCTTTGAATGCCCTTATCATTGATCACTCCATTGCTTTGAAGTGATTTAGAGCTAAATAATAATGCATGTGTCTGCCATGCACTACACAGAGAGGTGAGGACACCTGGTTATTGATGAATCCAAAACAACAAGACAAAAGAAACTTGTATCGACTTGCAATGAATGACGATATCGACAAAAAAACAGATGTGCCAAGTCTGTCTTGATTGTTGCTGGTCAGAACGCTGCCACATGTTTCAAATAATACAAAATCTAGCTTAAATCTCCCTTTTATACTCTGTACAGCTTCAGGATCAGCTCTTTAACATGAGAATCAGAACTGTGGTTAATACCGGCCTGAATAACAACTCAGTTCCAGTTGAATGTTCGGCCCACCAGCTCAAAGAACTTCCTATTGGGTTCATGAAAGAATCGGTAGAGTTTGTGGAGGATGGCGGGAGCCACGTGAGGGTGCGCCCTGCCCTTAGAGTCATGTAAACAACGCTCTCGCCCATGGTCCCTCAGGCAGTAGAACCCTTTAGTCTTGTTAAAGTAGAAGTTAGATGCATTTATCTGCGGTTCTAGGTTCAGGAACCTCTCCACTCTCTTCATCTCCGGGAAGGGGTCCCTGATCAGCTTATCCCCGTCCACAACATGGATGCTCTCTAGCGGGAAGTAACGCAGCCAGTTCTGAAGGTGCAGGTGGTACAGGCTACGGTTGAGAGCTTTGTATCCTAGGTTGATCTCCCCGTCCTTCACAAGCAACGACTCGATGGGCTGGTAGCGCTTGTGCTTCTGCAGACGGTTGTAGAAGACCTGGGTGTAGTCCGACAGAACCCGCTCGGTTGGGTCCCGGAGAATGAGTAGCAGCTTGATGCCTGGGTTCATGTCGTGGATGCGTTCGGGCACCTTGCTGGAGGTGAAGTAGGCAGGGGTTTTCTCCACAGTCAGCTGGTCAGGGAGGGTGAAGGGCATCTGGCTGAGATACCAGGGTATGCCCTTCTGGAAGTGACTCTCCCAGTCAAAAAAATGCACCTCGTTCTCGGCCGCCGCTACTGCGCTGTGCAGGCTGAGCATCTCGATGAGCGCCCGTGTGCCGCCCTTCCTCACGCCGATGATGATGATGTGGGGCAACTGCTTGAAGGTTCCGTTGGGGTGGCCGGTGGCCCCGGTGTCATTGAGGGCCAGTGGGGAAGAGGCGGTGGGGGACAGAGGGGGTCCCTGGTCACCGTCACCCCTCTCTGCGGGCCTGGAGGGGATAGGGGGGGGCTGCATCGCGAAGAGAAGCAGCCCGAAGAAAAAGGCCGCCATGAGGGAGGTCCTCAACCTGGTGGATTTCAGCCTGGCTAAAGGAGCACAACGGTATCCAACATTGAAAGAGCAGCTGACTGAGGACGACGGTCCACTTGAGAAAGAACAATGGTGCCTCCTCTCTGTCGATCACAGCAACACTGCCAGGACAAAAGAACAGAGGCATCATTAGATGACACTTGACACTGCAGCTGATAAGTAAGTAAATAAATAAATAAATACATACATTTCCCCCAGGCTTAATATATACAAATACATTGTATGCCAAATGCCAGGAATAAAGACATGGATGTTTACATTAGCTCAAATGAATCTAGTAGGCTACATGCAAGTGTACATTCTCTAGTGTGCAGAGAGCTTTATAGTTGAATAGTTGTCATGTGTAGACTACATAACTCATCTAACTGTCAATCTCTCATCAGTGTACACATCTTTCCAGAGCGCTAATAAATAAAGACGACAACTATTGTATTGCATGATAAAATCATTCTGTAAAATTACCAATGTAGTGTAATATGCATAGATAGTTAATTGCAATATTACTCTGATTTGTTCAACAGAACAGTTTCTCCCAATCTCTATTTAACCCTATGGCATTGCACCACTGTCTCTACAGATACAAATCACCATTCAGACTCTCAAGACATCAATAAGGGGAATTGAACCTGAGATTGTGACATATCATCGGGTACTTCAGATTGTAAACGGGGTGTCAATGGAATACTTCATTTTATTGTTGTTGAAAAGACGTGTCTGTAAAAATAAGAATTAAAGTGCAATAGCCTGCAGACGAAAATAAACGGAGTGATAATATTGTAAAGAATGCACAAATAAACGATAACTTAGACTCTATATACGACAGCCAGGGTGCACATTTAAAACATTTACTGTCAGATCTGAAATGTTTGTAGACGTTTTTTTAGACAACATTCAAATCCCCACGAAACAAACGTGTGCATGTTTGGAACAATATAACAATGCATTCCTCGTCCGAGTTTTAGCAATCAGTTCTACCATTGGAATGCAATTGAAATCTTACCTTTGTATTTGTCGAACTAAAATTCATTGAGCACTCCTTTTCAATGTTATTGGTGAGGGAGAGTACTTGAAAAATGAAGTCAGGGATCCACCAGTTTGAAAATCTATTCCAGATACATCAAAACTTGAAAATATTACTGCAGCTTAAATTGTCGTTGACCAACTTTGTTTGCACGTCCCTCTTCTGCGAGTGTTTCGGGCTTGTGTGATTCCTCGTATTCGAGTTATGGCTGGATAACGTAGGCTCACGCACCCACATTACGCAGTGGAGACCACTCCCCCCCTCTCTGACTCAGTCTTCCGGCAATTTTATGGTAAATTACAGATAGCGTTTATGGATGTGATAATGAGTAAGTAGGCATATCTTTCTGATGACTTTCTGACATATATTTCAGGTGAAGGTAGGGCAGCAAAGTCATGAAGTTTGATTTCTTGTCAAAATGTGACCGTGAGCTACAGGTACAGGTGAATAACACTTCAAGCTGGAAAAACATAGTATTAGTTTATCAACTAGAGTACACTTAGAGAAATTATGAATCAGATAAATCCAGTGTTGAAACATTTCCAATGTGTAAATATGTCACAGTGTCACGCAAGCCTATAAAACAGCTTGATTTATGTCAAATCATATTTTTTTTAAATCCAAGATGGCGTAGCAGTCAGACGTCTTTTGTCCTTTTTCTTGTCGTGACCCATGTATATAAACTTTTTTTTTTTTGCATATCTTTTAAAAAAAAATTCTAAACCTCAACTTCAAAACACTCTCCTGCAACCCGCCTCACCCAATGTGGTGCGGATCTGTTTTAAAGTATTTTTATTAACCTCGAATCAAGAATCCCCAACAGAAGCTAGCCCGCTCACTAGTTACTAGCTAGTAGTCAGCTAACCACTGCTAGCGGTCATCAGCTAACCATTAGCTCGGAAAGCGCGCTCCAGTTTGTACAACGCGACTCAAACCAGAGCATACCGGACCTATTTTCTCTCCCAATCCAAGGATTCCTACTTCAAGATCTGGACATTTTCACCTGGATCATCGCAGCTAGCTAGCTGCTATCCGAGTGACTTCTGGCTAACATCGGTCCCGGAGCAAGCACCAATTAGCCTGGAGCTAACCCATGCTAGGCCCTCTCTCCCGGCTAGCTAAAGAGGCCCAGCAGCTACTCCTGAGCTACAATACCCGGACCCCTTCTACTGTCGGTACGGGGCATGGAACCCCGCCGATTCCTCACGACTGGACTACAACGTAATCTGCTCGAGGGGGTACTCAACTGGCCTCTATATCGCGACGTCCCCTGAATGTCCATCCGCTAGCCGCGCCCCGCTAGCTGTTTAGAGCATATTGGACTGTTAGCTGTATAGGTCCAGCCACTATACCTATTTTGCCAATTGGACTTGGACCCCTCTGCTACTCAGAACCCTACTAATTCATCACGACTGGTCTATCGACGTCACCGCACGCGGAGGCTAAAACAGACTTTCCTCTGTCGAGACATCCCTCTAAGGCCCTTCTGCTAGCTTGCTAGCCCCGGTCTGCTAGCTTGCTAGCCCCGGTCTGCTAGCTTTCTGATTCGCCGTGTCTCCAGCCAGCCCAACCACTCACTGGACCACTATTGATCACCTGGCTACGCATGCCTCTCCCAAATATCAATATGCCTTGTCCATTACTGTCCTGGTTAGTGATTATTGTCTTATTTAACTGTATTGCCTCAAGCCCTGCTCAATATGTCTTAACCTACCATTTAGTTTCACCTCCCACATATGCGGTGACATCACCTGGTTTAAACGTCTCTAGAGACAATATCTCTCTCATTATTACTCAATGCCTAGGTTTACCTCCAATGTACTCACATCCTACCATACCCCTGTCTGTCTGTACATTATGCATTGAATCTATTCTATCGTGCCCAGAAACCTGCTCCTTTTACTCTCTGCTCTGAACGCACATGGCGACCAGTCCTGATAGCCTTTAGCCGTACCCTTATCAAATCAAATCTTATTTGTCACATACACAGGGTTAGCAGATGTTAATGCGAGTGTAGCGAAATGCTTGTGCTTCTAGTTCCGACAATGCAGTAATAATCAACGAGTAATCTAACCTAACAATTCCACAACTACTACCTTATACACACAAGTGTAAAGGGATAAAGAATATATACATAAAGATATATGAATGAGTGATGGTACAGAACGGCATAGGCAAGATGCAGTAGATGGTATAGAGTACAGTATATACATATGAGATGAGTAATGTAGGGTATATAAACATAAAGTGGCATAGTTTAAGGTGGCTAGTGATACATGTATTACATAAAGATGGAAAGATGCAGTAGATGATATAGAGTACAGTATATACATATACATATGAGATGAGTAACGTAGGGTATGTAAACATTATATTAAGTGGCATTGTTTAAAGTGGCTAGTGCTACATTTTTACATAAATTTCCATCAATTCCCATTATTAAAGTGGCTGGAGTTGAGTCAGTATGTTGGCAGAAGCCACTAAATGTTAGTGGTGGCTGTTTAACAGTCTGATGTCCTTGAGATAGAAGCTGTTTTTCAGTCTCTCGGTCCCTGCTTTGATGCACCTGTACTGACCTCGCCTTCTGGATGATGAACAGGTGAACAGGCAGTGGCTCGGGTGGTTGTTGTCCTTGATGATCTTTATGGCCTTCCTGTGACATCGGGTGGTGTAGGTGTCCTGGAGGGCAGGTAGTTTGCCCCCGGTGATGCGTTGTGCAGACCTCACTACCCTCTGGAGAGCCTTACGGTTGTGGGCGGAGCAGTTGCCGTACCAGGCGGTGATACAGCCCGACAGGATGCTCTCGATTGTGCATCTGTAGAAGTTTGTGAGGTTGAAGAGGCGCTGCTTTTTCAAGCAGAAATTTGCATCCTGTAGCACAAACTCAAAAAAGTTCTGGGACACTGTAAAGTCCATGGAGAATAAGAGCACCTCCTCCCAGCTGCCCACTGCACTGAGGCTAGGAAACACTGTCACCACCGATAAATCCACAATAATTTAATTTCAATAAGCATTTTTCTACGGCTGGCCATGCTTTCCACCTGGCTACCCCTACCCCGATCAACAGCCCTCCACCCCCCACAGCAGCTCGCCCAAACCTCCCCCACTTCTCCTTCACCCAAATCCAGATAGCTGATGTTCTGAAAGAGCTGCAAAATCTGGACCCTATAAATTAGCCGGGCTAGACAATCTGGACCCTCTTTCTAAAATGATCTGCGATAATGATTGCAACCCCTATTACTAGCCTGTTCAACCTCTCTTTCGTATCGTCTGAGATTCCCATAGATTGGAAGGCTGCCACGGTTATCCCCCTCTTCAAAGGGGGAGACACTCAAGACCCAAACTGCTACAGACGTATATCTATTCTACCCTGCCTTTCTAAGGTCTTTGAAAGCCAAGTTAACAAACCGATTACTGACCATTTCGAATCCCACCGTACCTTCTCCGCTATGCAATCTGGTTTCAGAGCTGGTCATGGGTGCACCTCAGCCACGCTCAAGGTCCTAAACGATATCATAACCGCCATCGATAAGAGACATTACTGTGCAGCCGTATTCATCGACCTGGCTAAGGCTTTTGACTCTGTCAAGCACAACATTCTTATTGGCAGACTCAACAGCCTTGGTTTTTCAAATGATTGCCTCGCCTTGTTCACCAACTACTTCTCCGACAGAGTTCAATGTGTCAAATCGGAGGGCCTGTTGTCCGGACCTCTGGCAGTCTCTATGAGGGTGCCACAGGGTTCAATTCTCGGGCCGACTCTTTTCTCTGTATACATCAATGATGTTGCTCTTGCTGCTGGTGATTCTTTGATCCACCTCTACGCAGACGACACCATTCTGTATACCTCTGGCCCTTCTTTGGACACTGTGTTAACTAACCTCCAGACGAGCTTCAATGCCATACATGGTAAGTTGGTGGTTGAAGATTTCCCTCTAGTGGTGTGGGGGCTGTGCTTTGGCAAAGTGGGTGGGGTTATATCCTGCCTGTTTGGCCCTGTCCGGGGGTATCATCGGACGGGGCCACAGTGTCTCCTGACCCCTCCTGTCTCAGCCTCCAGTATTTATGCTGCAGTAGTTTGTGTCGGGGGGCTAGGGTCAGTCTGTTATATCTGGAGTATTTCTCCTGTCTTATCCGGTGTCCTGTGTGAATTTAAGTATGCTCTCTCTAATTCTCTCTTTCTCTCGTTCTTTCTCTCTCTCGGAGGACCTGAGCCCTAGGACCATGCCTCAGGACTACCTGGCATGATGACTCCTTGTTGTCCACCTGGCCGTGCTGCTGCTCCAGTTTCAACTGTTCTGCCTGCGGCTATGGAACCCTGACCTTTTCACTGTGATTACTATTTTTTTGACCATGCTGGTCATTTATGAACATTTGAACATCTTGGCCATGTTCTGTTATAATCTCCACCCGGCAAAGCCAAAAGACGACTGGCCACCCCTCGTAGCCTGGTTCCTCTCTAGGTTTCTTCCTAGGTGTTGGCCTTTCTAGGGAGTTTTTCCTAGCCACTGTGCTTCTATACCTGCATTGCTTGCTGTTTGGGGTTTTAGGCTGGGTTTCTGTACATCACTTTGATATATCAGCTGATGTAAGAAGGGCTATATAAATACATTTGATTTGATACAACTCTCCTACCGTGGCCTCCAACTGCTCTTAAATGCAAGTAAAACTAAATGCATGTTCTTCAACCGATCGCTGCCCGCACCTGCCCGCCCGTCCAGCATTACTACTCTGGACGTTTCTGACTAGAATAGAATATGTGGACAACTACAAATACCTAGGTGTCTGGTTAGACTGTAAACTCTCCTTCCAGACTCACATTAAACAGCTCCAATCCAAAATTAAATCTAGAATCGGCTTCCTATTTCGCAACAAAGCATCCTTCACTCATGCTGCCAAACACCCTCAGAAAACTGACCATCCTACCGATCCTCGACTTCGGCGATGTCATTTACAAAATGGCCTCCAACACTCTACTCAACAAATTGGATGCAGTCTATCACAGTGCCATCCGTTTTGTCACCAAAGCCCCATAAACTACCCACCACTGCGACCTGTATGATCTCATTGGCTGGCCCTCGCTTCCTACTCGTCGCCAAACCCACTGGCTCCAGGTCATCTACAAGTCTCTGCTAGGTAAAGCCCCGCCTTATCTCAGCTCACTGGTCACCATAGCAGCACCCACCCGTAGCATGCGCTCCAGCAGGTATATTTCACTGGTCACCCCCAAAGCCAATTCTTTCTTTGGCCGCCTCTCCTTCCAGTTCTCTGCTGCCAATGACTTGAACGAACTGCAAAAATCACTAAAGCTGGAGACTCTTACCTCCCTCACTAGCTTTAAGCACCAGCTGTCAGAGCAGCTCACAGATCACTGCACCTGTACATAGCCCATCTGTAAATAGCCCATCCAATCTACCTCATCCCCATACTGTATTTATTTATCTCGCTCCTTTGCACCCCAGTATCTCTACTTGCACATTCATCTTCTGCACATTCTACCTTTCCAGTGTTTAATTCCTATATTTTAATTACTTTGCCACCATGGCCTATTTATTGCCTTACCTCCCTTATGCTACGTGATTTGCACATGCTGTATATAGATTTTCTACTGTATTATTGTATGTTTGTTTATTCCATGTGTAACTCTGTGTTGTTTGTGTTGAACTGCTTTGCTTTATCTTGGCCAGGTCGCAGTCGCAGAACTTGTTCTCAACTAGCCTACCTGGTTAAATAAAGGTGAAATATATAAATCAAATATAAATGTGGACTGTTTTTATGGACCAAGATCACCAAATGTTTTGCATATTCAACCAACTTTCAGACTAGTGGTGTAGGCATAAATACATTGATGGCAGGGCCAGCAAAAATGTAAGTGGGCCAAAATGTGGGCCTTCAAATCATACAATTCTCATAAAAGCATATGACCTACTTTAATTGATTGCACACAAACATCTAACGTGATTTCACATTACCGACCAAATAGTCTTGTAGGCCTACGTAAATCCATGAGTCTTGCATTTAACATGTGACTCACATAGATCTACACATAATAAACCATAGGCCTATAATTAATAGTATGAATACTAGAAAATACTGCCCTGTTAGAACAGTAATAATCACAATAGGTTTGGCAACCTCTCACTGTCTCAGTGACCAGGAGATAGTCGGCTAGGCAACCTCTCACTGTCTCAGCGACCAGGAGATGGTAGGCTAGGCTAGGTTAGGCTAGGCAACCTCTCACTGTCTCAGCGACCAGGAGATGGTAGGCTAGGCAACCTCTCACTGGCTCAGCGACCAGGAGATGGTAGGCTAGGCTAGGTTAGGCTAGGCAACCTCTCACTGTCTCAGCGACCAGGAGATGGTAGGCTAGGCTAGGTTAGGCTAGGCAACCTCTCACTGTCTCAGCGACCAGGAGATGGTAGGCTAGGCTAGGTTAGGCTAGGCAACCTCTCACTGTCTCAGCGACCAGGAGATGGTAGGCTAGGCAACCTCTCACTGGCTCAGCGACCAGGAGATGCTAGGCTAGGTGGCCACAAATGTAATAATTTAACACTAGGAGAGCCGAGAGCTAAAAACTGACTCAGAACTAATTTACTCTTTTAATTACTCTGCCATTCTTAAAGTTATGTCCCCCCTTTCCTAAATATGTCTATCTAACACACTATCATTGTTAGAATCTTAATATCACAAACATCATTTGTGTTATAAGCAGTTTTAAGAGGACATGTCATTGCTCCGCCCATCAGGCCTGTGCAGCTGATGATGGCCCATTGAAACTACACCTAAATTATATTAAAACTAGTTTAACACATATAATACAATTAGCCTAAAGACAATATTATATTGACAATAGTCTGATGGGTGAGAGTATTATCAAGTGTATATGAAGAATCTGATGAACTGCGCAGCTTGGAATTGACACAGTGTACTTTATTTTGATGGTGAGTTTAACCGCGTGTGCCAGCCGGTGCTCAATGTTGAGCCACACTGTTAATCACTCTCTGATTTGTATTCGGAAACGAGAAAGATAATAATACATCGTTTTGTCATTCAGGGTTACTGTACGTGGACACATTTTCTCCAATTAGCAAAGATTTTTACTGTCTGTTTCCTATGTGTCACTCATGAGTGTCCTCTTTCTCAGCATGGGAATGTCTGTGTGAGTGAGAGTGACTGGAACAATCTGGTGAGAAACTATGTAGACAGACACATTGCTAAAGTGGGTAGGTCCCTTGGCAAAGGCTCAAAATTGCTCAACGGAGCGGATGTACTTGGGTGTTATTTACTGTCGTAATTTCTGTCATGCATAGACTAGGCTACAGCTGAAGTCATTTCTTCATTGGAATAAACAGGACAAGGCTCAGTCACAAACTCAAATATGCATGCACTGTACAGTATGTAGTCTATGTGGAAATGAATAGGAAGCAATGGGAGTATCAAGCAGACATACTGTAGGGGGAAATACTATAATGATTTGACAGTTTATTTATGTTCATGAATGCTCCTGTGTAGATAAGTTCCCATTAGTGGGGATACATTAGTACTACTGTAGCTGGGGGCAAGGCAACTGAATATGGATGTACTGTACTAAACTGTACTGAACTGTACAACCTATTGTACGCATGTTGCAAAACCAATTCTGTTATGTTGATTTTCAGCCTTGACCATTATGCACATTAAAGAGAAAATCTGCAGTTGCTACATAATTTTTTTTGCCCACACAAAGGCTAAGAGGCCTGGCACCACTGTACGTACAAGGTCACCATCAAACCCGTTTCTTCAAGCCATTAATTTTCCTATGGTGAATAGTGCAGACTGGTGTAGTTTGCTCCTATACACATTTTTAAGTGCTGATATGGCCAACCAACAGTCTCCCTGCATGGATTTTTATATGCAGGTCAGTAATCTTCAGATTTTTCTCCCCTCTCAAGTACTGTGAACTCAGCAAAGTTTGAGAGCCAAGCGGTATAAACCTACTGTGAGGATGATCAAAATCATTCAGCCGCCCACATTATCATTACAATTGGACGCTTTCACACATTATCATTACAATTGGACACTTTCACACATTATCATTACAATTGGACACTTTCACACATTATCATTACAATTGGACACTTTCACACATTATCATTACAATTGGACACTTTCACACATTATCATTACAATTGCACACTTTCACGCCACATAAAAGTGCCCTCCATGCCACATCAGTGGCTTAAACTCTTCAAACCATCAAATGGACTCGGCCTTGAGTGAATGAAACAGTGAAAACCATGCATAACTCCTCTAGACTAGCCATGTGGTTTGAATTGAATACTAAAGGGTTGAAAAATTCTATATATGGAATTTGTGGCATGTTTTCAAAGTGTAGTGCAAGGACTACCTTGACATGTATGTTTAGAGTTTTGTTTTGAGCTGTACTCACTTACACACTCACATATTCTGTTTTAAGTCTTGAAATGTAACTTGGGTTACAGATGAGCAGAACATACAGTACTGCTTTAAGTGTTGAAATGTAACTTGGGTTACAGATGAGCAGAATATGTACAGTATACTATGATAATTTCACCTGGCACGTGTGGTCATCATTGTAGCAAAAGCAATACTGAAACGCAGTGAGAGAACAAGAGGTCCCTAATAATTTCCCTCATATTGTTTGATGGGTCAACACAACTATGTATGTACTGAGTAACTTGCAATGACAATGTTGAACCACAATATTCCTGGTTAAAAAACTATTTAGGTCCCTTAATTGATAGTACTTTCACTTAGTGACTGATTGGAATGTTGATAGAAAAAATTCACAAACAAGACATCTATTCATCTATGGTATGGTGTGTCAGTGACAAAGAAACATCAATGATATTGAAGTCACGTATTCATAGTAGCAATGTATTCTGTAGGAGAAATGAATACACACTGATGTCAAATGTGGGTCTTAGCGGAAATCTCACCTATGCTAAAAAGCAAAGGTGCTACATTGCATGTGGTACTGTATGTATACATATCCAGGCTATTAACCTGGTAATCAGATGAGGAATCCACAGTTTATGCAACAACAAACACATTGAAGCCAACTTCATGCTCCAAGAGTTTCTGTTGCAAAACAGTGTTTGTTCATTATCTTTCCATAGAGCTCCTATGTGTCCTTTTAAATATTCCCTTGGGGTCTGTGATAGGTGTTCCATTTTGCTATTTCACAGTTCATTCTATTTCTCCCTTTTATTTCCTACCCTACACTATTCGTGTTTTGATTATGAGCTCTTGATACAGTTTATGGCTACATGATTCAACCCTTAGGCCAGTAACTGTTATGTTGTACATGTTCCACATTCAAATGAATATTCTCATTTACAGGGTTGGAAATTAGAATTCCATGAAATGCTCATGCATTAAATGCTCACATTATGTCCCTTTCTTATTCAAATCAACCAAGAAGGAACAACAATTATGTTTTCATTCAATGGCTATTATTTTTATCTCCTAATTTCACAGTATAATTATATGGTCAGTGAATCATCATTTTTCTCTCACCAACAATAATAAAAATGACTCTGTATTACAGGTCATCAGTGAGCACTAGAATCCCCAATTTAATGAAAGCATGCATTGTGCTCTATGCATAAACTCTAGGCATAAACAAGTAAAACTGTAGTGTATGGCCATTTCATAATTAGAATTATTCCTGCTGCTGATTCAGAAATAGAAGAACATTGGAAACTCAAATTGAAGTTGTTGACCCTTTGGCATGTTTTTAAATGCAGTTGTATCATGGGTGTCTATACAAGACATTGAACTGGAAAAGAAATTCATACTGTATGTGCTTGCTTACTTACTTATGCTTTCTTATGGCGCCGGATGATGGCATGCCACAGCTCTCTGTTGGTCATGGTAGGTCCTCTGTTCTGAGACCAGTGTCTAGGCAGATGTCCATGATTGTGAGTAATATCAATACAGTCGTCACCCATTAGAGGGTTCTCGCGGTATGAGACTGCTGGTGGCCAAACTGTATGGAAATACTTAAAGCTTTGCTCCTTCAAAAACAGTAACACAATAATAGAAACAGACTTTTCTGTGGCACGTCCATCCATGTTGTCCTCTATTTCTGCCTTTGTATCCTCCTCGTCAGGAAGGATGGTCTGAGTACTGGGAAAGAGGACTAAAGTGATGTGCCCCCCTGAATACATGCCCCCCTGAATGCATAAGTCAGCGAGATGTCACATTTGGATTGGAAGTCCTCATGCTCCAGAATAGAAATGTGGAAGTTGAATAGTTCAACCTATCCCAATGAATCTTTGAAGAGTGGCATTTCATATGGGCGGTGTGTCAGGACAGAGATTTCACACAGGTTCTGTTCCTGTGCCCACAATACCCCCATACTGTAATAAAGTCTGTATCCACAATATCCCCATACTGTGATTAAGTCTACAGAATCATCCACAATCACAGTCTTGTGCAGTGTTCGGGTGGGTAGGGCAAGGTTCTTAAAGGCCCAGTGCAGTCAAAAACATGATTTTCCTGTATTTTATATATTTTGGAATAATACTGTGAAATTGTGAAAATTATGATAATGTCCTTTTAGTCTAAGAGCTATTTGAAAACACAGCCTAAAATTGCAGCCTGTTTTGGTGGAATGGAGTTTTGGTTAAATTAGTTGATAGACCAATAAGAAAGAGAGTTCCAAACCTGTCACCCAATAACAGCTAGTTTTCAGTTTTCAGAACACTCCCAGACAGTCCTAACAAAATTCTTGCTTGAGAAATTGTTCTTTGCTAAGAAGCTATTTTTGTTTATTTTTGACCATTTTAATTGAAAACAATCACAGTAAGTTAACGAGGCTGACAAAACATTCTAGAACCCAATGAAAAACGCTGGCAGACCTGTATGAAGAGAACACAGAGGCGATACAGAGAAATGGAATTGAAACAAAGGCCGATATAGACAGGAGGCTAATAAATAAAGTAGAGAGGCAGGGATGGAGTGGCACAGTGGTCTAAGGCATCACTACAGACCCTGGTTTGATCCTGGGCTGTATCACCACCGTCCGTGATCGGGAGTCCCGTAGTGTAGCGCAAAATTGGCCCACGTCCGGGTTTGGCCGGAGTAGGCCGTCATTGTAAATAAGAATTTGTTCTTAACTGACTTGCCCAGTTAAAAAAAAAAAAAAATGGAGGGTGTTAGAGGAGCGATCATTGTCAAGTTGAGACCTGCTTGGTGAGGTTACCTCCAGTTTTTTGAGTATGGGAAAGTGAGCTGGACTTTATCCCCGGAAATGGGAGTGCTGCACCTGACTCACCTTCTAGAGAAACATCTCTGTAATTCATTAACTCAATTACAGAGACTGCGTCACTGAAACCTGGGAAAATTAAGTCACCAAATTAATGAATGTGGCACGCACGCACGCACACACGCACACACGCACACACGCACACACGCACACACACACACACACACACACACACACACACACACACACACACACACACACACACACACACACACACACACACACACACACACACACACACACACACGCCAAATTAATGCCCAGGTAGAGGTAAAGTATCATTCCAGTTGTACATCTACATAGGAAGGGATTGAAAACAAAACAGATGATGTAAATACAATCAGTTGTTACAGATATACCTCTTGAGTGCATCATCACTGTGCCCTGGATTGGGAAAAAACGTTGTACATCCTACAGTAGACAACATCATTATCAATCTGAATTTGAAATGCTTTGGATATTTCCATTTCCCGCTGTCTCTCACTGACATAGTGAAGGAAGGAGTGGGGGGGCGCGAATGTGGGGGGGGGGGGGGGGGGAGATGAAGGATTGCTTTTGATAACTGGCTGTTAAAGGCCATCAGCGGAGAAGAGATTCACTTTACTGGCAATTAGAATCCGTGACGTGCGAAGCACAAATCCTCGGCAACCGGGCCCTCATTACGATGTACCCTGGCACCCTGCACACTGCTGTTCAGACGCAGGGATAATAATGGACTAGGACCCCCCTCTTCTCTCAATCCCCCCAACTACCTCCTTCCCCATCCCTCCTTTTTTTGAAGCAGCGCTTCTCTCAGACAATGCTAGAGCTAGCCGAGGGGGGTTTTGATCATCCTCTGATGCGGAACTGTGTGATGTCACTGTGTGACAGGTCTAGTTCCCCACTCTGAGCTCAGGAGCTTGAAAAGAAAAACTTCTGACCAGAGCCAAGAAATTAAACCCTTAACATTCCTGTCTCCCCTGAAATATGTTTTGTGTTTTTTCTTTCTTTTTGCTGGCTATTTTCTGTGCCGCTCAAAGTTACAACAAGTTTTTTATGATGTCTGAATCAGCTTGTTTTCATTGATTTGTATCCAGGATTTGGAAGCAAAAGTGAGGAAGATTAGATTTAGTTTAGCAAAAATGTGTTTACGTAGAAATCAATCCATTTGTCTTAAGTGGCATAAACAAAGCATGAGAGGATTACAGCTATACATGCTGCACCTAGAACAAGTTTTTATAAGTATGTGTTAGATTAGTAGCATACCACTAAACTAAGATATGGAGAAACCCTTGTTGTCATCTTTTTGGTCAACACTGGCAAAACTAGTAGATTGGAAGGTAGTAATGTTATGGTCGTGACATGACACACTGGAACCATAACAGCTGTTGAAGGCGGGTCAGGATAGTAAAAGTACAGTACTTCTAGTACATGGTTGTTATGTAGGAAAGACAGTTCCTGGAATTGCACAATGCAAGATGTAACTGTTTGCTAGAGAGTAAAATGGAAACACAGCCTACAGAAAGGTGGCTACACATTGACTCTATCTCACACACATATGATGAAAGCACCCACCCACCCACACACACCCACCCACCCACCCACGCCTGTTATTTTCTTTTACTCTGGTTCTCTCTCCAATGCTAACATGACTGAGCTGGAGGGAAGGGCTTACATTTTTGGGGATCTTTCATCAGAGTGTTATCATCAAGTGGGCCTTTCCACGAAATTAGTGCCTTTTGCAAACCTTTTTTATACTTTAAGTAGAAATTATGCACCAGTATTGAATTTTAAAACCCTGTCATATTAATTGTAGTGCCCTTTAATACAGACCACATGGAGAATTCAATAAAACATTGTAATATGAATAAAGACTTGCTAAAGTGCCAATATTCAGCATTTTGACATGTCCCTCCGTGACATTTAGGAAGATTTTAGCACACTTAATCCCAAGATTTCACCATTACATTTATATTTTAGTCATTTAGCAGATGCTCTTATCCAGAGCAATTAGGATTAAGTGCCTTGCTCAAGGGCACATCAACAGCTTTTTCACCTAGTCAGTTCAGGAATTCGAACCAGCGACCTTTCGGTGACTGGCCCAAAGCTCTTAACCGCTAGGCTACAAAAGCCCCAGTTATTTTGTTCCTTTGACTAAGTAATTTCTGAAGATTACTATTTCTTTTACGTGATTAGTGATTAATTTACATATGTCCCTTATTTTAAGGTCAACCCTGTTAGGTGAACTGGACTCCCTTTTTATGTGGTGAAATTACATTTTTGCAAAGAAACATTGAACATCCAAAGTCAAACCTTAGTGTAAAAGCAGGTGAGCTGGTTCTACCCTTTTTGTCCATCTTCTGGTGTTTTATGGTGGAAAAGTGAGAGGTTCGAACATAACATGTCAACCCTGTTACTCATAGATTTTTTTTGTGAAGCTTACTTTCAATTGCCCCTCCTTGTTGCACACAACAAACTACCATTTCCCCTGTCACAAACAAAGGGATTAATGGCTGTTTTAAGATGAAATTGTGAATCCTGTTACTTTATTTGGCACTTAATAGGCACTTCCTACAGTCATTTTTTTATTAGCCTCTTGAGATGGGAAAACAATTTTTTTTATGAAGTTGAACTAATTTTAACATATGACAGAATGTTAAAATGAGATGAAATATATACAGTATCAGTCAAAAGTTTGGAAACTCACTCATTCCAGGGTCTTTATTTTTACTATTTCCTACATTGTAGAATAATAGTGAAGACATCAAAACTATGAAATAACACATATGGAATCATGTAGTAACCAAATAAGTGTTAAACAAATCAAAATCTATTTTATATTTGAGATTCTTCAAAGTAGCCACCCTTTGCCTTGATGACAGCTTTGCACACTCCTCTTCTTGACATGCACTGTCACCTGTGAGACCTCATATAGACAGGTGGGTGCCTTTCCAAGTCATGTCCAATCAATTGAATGTACCACAGGTGGACTCCAATCAAGTTGTAGAAACATCTCAAGGATGGCCAATGGAACCAGGATGCACCTTAGCTCAATTTCGAGTCTCATAGCAAAGGGTCTGAATACTTATGTAAATAAGGTATTTCTGTTTTTTCTTTCTAATACATTTGCAAAAATGTCTAAAAAACGGTTTTCACTTTGTCATTATGGGGTATTGTCTGTAGATTGATGAGGGGAAAAAATATTTAATACATTTTACAATAAGGCTGTATCGTAACAAAATGTGTGAAAAGGGAAGGGGTCTGAATTTATCACTGCTATTTATCAAACACAGGTACAGAAGGCCGCAGTAAACCTTACAAAGGTCAACCAATATTGAAGCCTTATCTGAAATCAATACTTCCGAACTCTGTGTTTATTAACTCCTATGTGCTGGTTCAATAAGGAAGTGTCTCCTCCGATGAAAGAGCTATATCAAATGATAAAACTCTTTTATAACTCGTTTATATTGTAAATCTCAGAAGATTGTCTTATTCTAGATTGCACCCTTGACTGAAAGAGTAAAAAAGTTCTGTCAATATTCAGTGTGTTTTCCACTTTCACCTGGCAACCTTGTCAAGAGGTTAGAATATCTTAGAGTAACAGTTAAGGTGTTTGGTTGTAAGTCGCTACACCCGGGTTAGAGCCTTCCGCATGCTTCGGAACCGAACGAGTGTGCTTGCATACTCTCTTGAAAGACCTTTGCTTGAAAAATGAGAAAAAAGTGGCAATAGTATTGTTTGTCCATCTTGAGATGCCATAGCCACTATACACTTCCTCAAAATAGTCAGAATTAATAGAAGATAACAATAAATCTGTAATTCATTTGAACGTTTCTGCAGAGGAGATCTTAGTCACACAATTTTACATCTAACTAAGATGTAAGTAGTTTGAAAGTCCTGCCACATAATAGTTTGCAAGCCCTGCCACACTAGTTTGCTCCGATGCTCGTCTTATGTGGCAGGGCTTGCAAACTATTACAGACCAGAAAGGGAAGCACAGCTGCGAGCTGCCCAGTGACACGGGCCTACCAGACGAGCTAAATCACTTCTATGTTCGCTTCGAGGCAAGCAACACTGAGGCATGCATGAGAGCATCAGCTGTTTCGGACGACTGTGTGATGACGCTCTCCATAGCCGACGTGAGCAAGACCTTTAAACAGGTCAACATTCACAAGGCTGCGGGGCCAGATGGATTACCAGGACGTGTGCTCCGGGCTGACCAACTGGCAGGTGTCTTCACTGACATTTTCAACATGTCCCTGATTGGGTCTGTAATACCAACATGATTCAAGCAGACCACCATAGTCCCTGTCCCCAAGAACATGAAGGCAACCTGCCTAAATGACTACAGACCCGTAGCACTCACGTCCGTGGCCATGAAGTGCTTTGAAAGGCTGGTAATGGCTCACATCAACACCATTATCCCAGAAACCCTAGACCCACTCCAATTTGCATACCGCCCAAACAGATCCACAGATGATGCAATCTCTATTGCACTCCACACTGCCCTTTCCCACCTGGACAAAAGGAACACTTATGTGAGAATGCTATTCATTGACTACAGCTCAGCGTTCAACACCATAGTACCCTCAAAGCTCATCACTAAGCTAAGGATCCTCGGACTAAACACCTCCCTCTGCAACTGGATCCTGGACTTCCTGACGTGCCACCCCCAGGTGGTGATGGGAGGTAGCAACACATCTGCCACACTGATCCTCAACACTGGAGCCCCCCAGGGGTGCGTGCTCAGTCCCCTCCTGTACTCCCTGTTTACCCACAACTGCATGGCCAGGCACGACTCCAACACCATCATTAAGTTTGCAGACGACACAACAGTGGTAGGCCTGATCACCGACAACGACGAGATTGCTTCTAGGGAGGAGGTCAGAGACCTGGCCGGGTGGTGCCAGAATAACAACCTATCCCTCAACATAACCAAGACTAAGGAGATGATTGTGGACTACAGGAAAAGGAGGACCGAGCACGCCCCCATTCTCATCGACGGGGCTGTGGTGGAGCAGGTTGAGAGCTTCAAGTTCCTTGGTGTCCACATCACCAACAAACTAGAATGCTCCAAACACACCAAGACAGTCGTGAAGAGGGCACAACAAAGCCTATTCCCTCTCAGGAAACTAAAAAGATTTGGCATGGGTCCTGAGATCCTCAAAAGGTTCTACAGCTGCAACATCGAGAGCATCCTGACTGGTTGCATCACTGCCTGGTATGGCAATTGCTCGGCCTCCGACTGCAAGGCACTACAGAGGGTAGTGCGTACGGCCCAGTACATTACTGGGGTTAAGCTGCCTGCCATCCAGGACCTCTACACCAGGCAGTGTCAGAGGAAGGCCCTAAAAATTGTCAAAGACCCAAGCCACCCCAGTCATAGACTGTTCTCTCTTATACCGCATGGCAAGCGGTACCGGAGTGCCAAGTCTAGGACAAAAAAGCTTCTAAACAGTTTTTACCCCCAAGCCATAAGACTCTTGAACAGGTAATCAAATGGCTACCCGGACTATTTGCATTGTGTGCCCCCCCAAAACCCTCTTTTACGCTGCTGATACTCTCTGTTTATCATATATGCATAGTCACTTTAACTATACATTTATGTACATACTACCTCAATTGGGCCGACCAACAAGTGCTCCCGCACATTGGCCTACCGGGCTATCTGCACTGTGAGGTCTGTAAGGTCTACTACACCTGTTGTATTCGGCGCACGTGACAAATAAACTTGATGTTTAATGCAGTATTTCTCAAGTCAAAAAATGTGCATGAAAATGATTAGTCTCTCGTTGAATTACAACAAACACTTCATTGAAGAATCCCTACTGTTGACCTTCACTGACGAAGGGGGAGAAGACTTTGGCTCCAGACTTCGGCTACCAACTTCGTTTGGCCTCTAAATGTTTTGTGTACACTAACAGCCGAAAAACCCTTGCCGAAGACCAAACCGAACCAAAACATCACAAAATGTTATCATATACAGTATGCACAAACTGTTCCGAACTGTTTCAGATGGGAAGCATGCGGATGCCTTTGTTGGATTCCAATGGACAGGGTTACCCATTGAATTCCCACTAACATGTTAATTAACGGTAACATCAAGCTGTTAATTAATTCAGCATGTTAGTCTGAAAGGGGTAATGTTGATTGCCAAAATGAGTATGAGCATATTTTCTGCCACAAGTCTGTATGAATGAGACAATAGCCCACATGACTGTAAGAATTGAAAGATGATCTGAGATGTATTGACGGTCTTTACTGAGGATATGCATCAACCCAGGGTTGACATGCATCGATTGAGGGAAAAGGTTGAATATGATCACATGGCGTTCTTTTAGACTAGTGAGCTGCTGCACCCATTTTCTACTCAGGATATACAGGTACCTGCCAAAATAAAGGAAACACTTGTAAATGAGGGATACAAAGTATTTTGGAGGTAGGCGCTTCCACAAAGGTGTGGTTCCTGAGTTAATTAAGCAATTTAAACATCTGTGATAAGGGTCATGAATAAAAATGCCCAGTGGCCCATTATTTTGGTTACCATGACTAGAAGAAGATCCCACTGACTTTGAAAGAGGGGTCCCACAGGAGCATAGGGGATTTAAAGTATGTGTGTGTGTCTTAGTCACCAGATCTCAACCCAATTCAACACTTATGGGAGATTATGGAGTGACGCCTGAAACAGCGTTTTCCACCACCATCAACAGCTTCCATGGAATTTCTCATGGAAGAATGGTGTCGCATCCCTCCAATAGAGTTCCGGACACTTGTAGAATCTATGCCAAGGTGAATTGAAGCTGTTCTGGTGGCCCAATGGCCCAATGCCCTACACTTTATGTTGGTGTTTCCTTTATTTTGGCCGTTACATGTATGTCATGACTCTACAGACCTCAGTGTCTTCCATAAAATCTCCAGCACCACGATGACAGAGGGAACAATGACTAAAGGTGAAACAGACCAGCAACATAATACATTGCTGCTTGGCGGACTTTTATAAAAACTTTGATAAGTTTTGTATTCTTCCTCCATGTTTCACAGAGATACTGTAGTCCTTGAGGGGACAGGCACAATTTACAGTAGGATAGCGTGGTAAATTGGCCAAATCTTCGAGCAAATAGCTGTGGCTTGGAGGGCACCTCTGTTAGGGTCCACGGAGGCCTCTTATAAATGCCAGCTGTCATACACAGGTGTTCTGAGAGGGGAGAGAAAATCAATAGTGGCCATGATTGCTCGATAACAGTGGAACCTTAACCCTTAGACTGGAAAGCATAGACATGGCTCCCATGCACATGCACACGCTCACGAGCACACACTCACGCGCACACACTCACGTGCACAGAGCCGGCTTCAGGCGACAGAAGCAGTCTTCTTTTTTTTTTTTTTATGAACTCAGTCAGGGTCTCAACTTCCTGTTGAGAGTTACAATAGTAGAATAAACAAGGTGCAAGTTCAACATTTGGTTGCTATTGATCAAGCACAGGTACAGTAGGCCGCAGTAAGTCTTAAAGGTCAGCCAATATTGCAGCCTTATCTGAAATCAATACTTCTGAACTCTGTGTTTTATTAATTCTTATGTGCTGGTTCAATAAGGAAGTGCCTCTGATGAAAGAGCTATATCAAATGATAAAGCTCTTTTATAACTTGTCTATATGGTAAATCTCAGAAGATTGTCGTATTCATAGGTTTCTAGAGTGCACACTTGACTGAAAGAGTAATAAATAAAGAGCCTCCTGAGGGAGCAGCCTCCTGAGGGAGAAGAGGCGTTGTCGTGCCCTTTTCACAACAGTGTTGGTGTGTGTGGACCATGATAGATCCTTAGTGATGTGGACATCGAGGAACTTGAAGCTCTGGACCCCATCGGTGGGGATGTGCTTGGCCCTCCGTTTCCTGTAGTCCACGATCAGCTCCTTTGTCTTGCTGAAGTTGAGGGAGAGGTTGTTGTCTCTGACCTGCTCCCTATAGGCTGTCTCATCTTCGTCGGTGATCAGGCTTACCACCGCTGTGTCGTCTGCAAACTTAATGATGGTGTTGGAGTCCTGCGCTGCCATGCAGTCGTGGGTGAACAGGGAGTACAACTACGAAAAATATTGATAACTCTCTTGGTAAATAGTAAGGTCTACAGCTTATCATGAAGCATTCTAACTCAGGCGAGGAAGTTAGGATTACTATTACAGCTGTAGTTGCATTATATTACTAGTCTAGGGTTAGGGTCAGAGTCAGGGTTAGGGTCAGCGTTAGGTCAGGGTTAGTACTTCTATCCTACTGCTCTTTGGACCTGTAGGGTGCAGGAGCCCAGCGCTGGGTAGCTCTGGTTCAATTTAGTCACTAAACAACAAAGGTAATCTCCTGCAATATCAAGTCTGCTAAACAAAGCAACCTGTGCTGGTTTATAAACAACATGCCTACTTTAGCTGGTGTAACAAAATCACTGCTTTTCTATATAACTGAAACAGACAGATTGAATAAATGTAATTTCTCTCTGGTGGGGACTGGGGAATAGGAGGGAGGGTGGAAAGTTACTTTACTTTGTCAGAGAAGTCGGTGCCACATCACCTTGATTCGGTTAGGCGCCAAAAGAAGAGGTAACCTAGCAACAGCGCTACAGAAACCGTTCAATTTGTTTGCCCTGTCATGCAACATGTCGCTGTGTGGAAACTTGTGCTTTAATTCCCCCTCTATTTCCAAGTATTGTTCAACTGCAAGTCAATATCTCACAACTGCCCCAAAACTTTTGGATTTATTGGTCACTCGTTGAAAAGTTGTTTGCGGTATACCTGTAAGGCTTTCCAATAGCCATGATAATGCCGTCAGACAATACTTACTGTGATTTTTTTCTCTCACTGAGTATTTACTCTACAACTGTGGGGACAAAAATAATCTCTCTTGGCAAAGTTTCACATTATGTTCGTATCTAAAAACAAATACATGTTTCTTTCCTCTTGACATTGGTGGAGTGATGTCTAGATTTCTTATGTTCAGTATATGCAGGGTTTAAATCTATTGGGCAGTGTGAAAATGGCATTTTATTGCATTCAATGCATCTTAATTCATACCTTTTTTAAATGTGCAATTTTGTTAAGTGTATTACCTGGGCCCAAAACAGTTTCATTATTCAATCGATATGTATACGTTTACAATGAACTGTTTTGTCAATTTCAGTGTTCAGGTGTGTTGGCAACACCTAGTAATTGGCCAACCTGATTTTAATTGTTATTAATGCTTGGAAGAGGTAGTCCAGCTATACAGTGTTTTCGGAAAGTATTCAGATCTCCACATTTTGTTACATTACAGGCTTATTGTGAAATGTATTTAAAAAAAAATGTATTATCAATCTACACGCAATACCTCAAATGGACAATGCAATTTTTTTTTTTGATTTTTGGCAAATTTATTACAAATACAAAACTGAAATCACTTTTTGGGGGATGGGGTTTTAACCTTTATTTAACTAGGCAAGTCAGTTAAGAACAAATTCTTATTTACAACGATGGCCTACCTAAAGGTCTCCTGCGGGAACGGGGACTGTGATTAAAAATATAGGACAAAACACATCACAACGAGACAGACCACAACACCACATAAATAGAGACCTAAGGCAACACATGACGACAAAGCATGACAGCAACACATGACGACAAAGCATGGCAGCAACACATGACGACAAAGCATGGCAGCAACACATGACGACAAAGCATGGCAGCAACACATGGCAGCAGCACAAAACATGGTACAAACATTATTTGGCACAGACAACAGCACAAAGTAAGCTCCGCCTTATCTTAGCTTACTAGTCACCATAGCAACACCCACCTGTAGCACTCGCTCCAGCAGGTATATTTCACTGGTCATCCCCCAAGCCAACACGTCCTTTGGCCTCCTTTCCTTCCGGTTCTCTGCTGCCAATGACTGGAACGAATTGCAAAAATCACTGAAGTTGGAGACTCATATCTCCCTCACTAACTTTAAGCATCAGCTGTCAGAGCAGCTTACCGATTGCTGCAGCTGTACACAGCCCATCTGTAAATTGCTCATCCAACTACCTACCTCATCCCCATATTTGTTTTTTCTGCTCTTTTGCACACCAGTATTTCTACTTGCACATCTAACACTCCAGTGTTAATTTGCTAAATTGCAATTACTTTGCCACTATGGCCTATTTATTGCCTTACCTCCTTACTTGATTTGCACACACTGTATACAGAATTTTCTATTGTGTTATTGACTGTACGTTTGTTAATCCCATGTGTAACTGTGTTGTTTTTGTCGCACTGCTTTGCTTTATCTTGGCCAGGTCGCAGTTGTAAATGAGAACTTGTTCTCAACTGGCCTAGCTGGTTAAATAAATAAAATAAAAAATAAAAAAGTGACAAAGTAGAGACAACAATACATCACGCGAAGCAACCACCAATAAGTATTCAGACCCTTTACTCAGTAATTTGTTGAAGCACCTTTGGCAGCGATTACAGCCTCGAGTCTTTGGTATGACGCTGTAAGCTTAGCATCACCTGTTTTTGAGGAGTTTCTCCCATTCTTCTCTGCAGATCCTCTCAAGCTCCGTCAGGTTGGATGGGGAGCGTCAATGCACAGCTATTTTCAAGTATGGGCTCTGACTGGGCCACTCAAGGACATTCAGAGACTTGTCCCGAAGCCACTCCCGTGTTGTCTTGGCTGTGTGCTTAGGGTCGTTGTCCTGTTGGAAGGTGAACCAACGATCTTTCTGTACTTTGCTCCGTTCATCTTTCCTGCAATCATGACTAGACCTTATATAGACAGGTGTGTGCCTTTCCAAATCGTGTCCAATCCACCATAGGTGGACTCCAATCAAGTTGTAGAATAATTTCAAGGAGAATCAATGGAAACAGGATGCACCTGAGCTCAATTATGAGTCTCATAGCAAAGGGTCTGAGTACTTATGTAAATAAGGGATTTCTGTTTTCCATTTTTCATAAATTTTCACAAAAAATTAAACCTATTTTCGCTTTGTCATTATGCGTTATTGTGTGTAGATTGATGAGAAATGTTTTATTCAATCCATTTTAGAATTAGGCATCAAAATGTAGAAAAAATCAAGGGGTCTGAATGCTTTCCGCATGCTCTGCGGGATGCTCTGTGTTTTTCACCTGTTTGAAACCATCTCTTTTTATAGCCTAATACATTTTTATTGAATTCTGACTATTTTCATCAGTGTAGTTGTTCTTGTAACTTCCTGTTGTGTTGGGGCACGACCAGCTCCGTCACACATGGTGCCAGAAGTGGGGTGATTTCCATAGCAGGCTGAATGACAAACGGCGTGGTGCAGGCTGAATGACAAACGGCGTGGTGCAGGCTGAATGACTAACGGCGTGGTGCAGGCTGAATGACTAACGGCGTGGTGCAGGCTGAATGACTAACGGTGAGCGACTGAACGATAACCAGGACGCGTTTGAGGTCACCGGGTGGTGAAGTGTGGCCGGAGATCCAAAGGGGAGCGGTTAAGGGAATCCCTAGACGCTGACGTGAGCCATGGGGAGAGCTGTTCCTGTGGTTCCATTGGTGGACGTCAGAGGGTCCAAGGGGGCACTTTCCAGGGGCTACAGAGGGAGGCAGCCCAGGGTCTGAGGCTTCAGCTCAGGAACCCTGGGTAATCTGAGGGGAATGCAGGGTGAGCTGTTGGGGTTGGCGCTCCTTGTATCTGGAGCAGGGAGTGGTGTGCTGAGGGACTATGTTCTGTCAACGATGGGCAGGTGTTCCAGGAATGTGCCTCAGAGGTGTGTTGATACCTTCATCAGTGCCAAAGATTTGACCTGTTTGGACACTGGTACATGTTTTTGTTTCAGGTTCTACAAGCAGCTCGACACAGGAAAGGGAAGGATGTGAGAATGATGGCACATCCTCGCTAAAAGACGGAACATTCCCCATTTTATGTGTGAATGTGTTAAAGGGCCCTGTTTTCAGTCATATTTCATATCCTGCCATAGTTAACATGTTGTTCCACCGTTTCACCTGCAGCAGTTAATTGTGTCAGTGGAATGTGTGAGGAATGTGAGTAGAATCAGGATTGTGTAATTGAAGGGCACTCCCACTAACTTGAGTTGATTGACTACAGGTGTATATGTTTGGGGAAGAGGTAGTTGGAAGCAAGGCTAGAGGAGAGCATGTTTGCTAGATTTTATGCTCTTACCTTTTTGCTCTTTTTAAATCTTTGTTTTGTGTTGGAGATTTTAACTGGTTGTATTTATCTATTCATTGACAATAAATTCAAAATTTGGGGAGTATAACTTCCTGACTTCAAGGAACTTTTTATGTGCACAAGGTAACAACTTCGTCACATACAGGAATTTCAATCTCATTTACAGTATAACTTAATCACAAAGAATACAGAATTGTTGGTGACAATCTTCCTTGCACTACATTTTTGAACACTCACCTCATGGGCCCACTGTCTTCTCTACGTCCACCTCTCCTTACACCTCTCTTTACTTAGAGTTGTTTGTTAGGCAGTTATCAACTTCCATGCTTAATAATTCCCCTTATGATATTGTAATGGTCACAGTGTTTGCAAGCAGATAGTGCCACTGCCAACTCTCAGATCGATATCTATCACGATAAGGATGCCAACACATTCAGAAACAGCCGACAGGCATCTCTGTACTCTGCTGATACGAATCATAACCCCTCTTCAGTGGATCTCACTCCTCTCCCCAATCAGTTTGTTCCCCTAACTGAAAATGTGTGGAGAAATTCAATTTCTGATAAAGTTAATCTTCACGGTGATTAGGCGCCCCTAATCCCCATAGAAGGGATCACATGTTTGATGCTTCTATCTCTCTATCTCTCTCTCTCTATATATATATATATATATCTCTCTCTCTCTCTCTCTCTCTCTCTCTCTCTCTCTCTCTCTCTCTCTCTCTCTCTCTCTCTCTCTATATATATATATATCTCTCTCTCTCCACACATAAACACACATACTGTACACACAGGTTACCTCACTTAAAATGGAGCGGAGCATACCTTCAGACTGCTAACATCTGTTCTTGTTAAATTGCAAAGGGATTGTATTGATCTGGGCAGCATCCCAAATGGCTCCCTATTTAGTGCATACCTTTGGTCAAATGTATTGCACTTCATAGGGAATAGGGTGCCCTTCGGGACACAGCCCTGGTGAAGGAGTTGCGTTCCTTCACAATTTACTACTTCTGGGAGAAAAGGCAGAGGAGTGTACTATTAAAAAAAGCAAAGTAGTTCAGGTGGTTAATGCCCACAATCTTTTTTGTTGTTGTTGAGGGGGTGTGTCCTCGAGACATGTGCATGGAATTCAAATGAAACTAGACACCTCGCTCTCCAGCCTAGTTTCACAGACTAAACGTAAACATAGTAAAGTTAAATCCGGGACACTGAAATTAATGTGATATGTTACGTTTGGTATGACTACATAAGACGGGCTACTTAAGTAAAAAATTAAAGTAGGGTGGTTGGTCGGGAAGGTAACGCAAACATCTAGCAACGCATAGGTTGAGAGTTCGAATCTCATCATGAACAACTTTAGCTAATTAACAACTTTGCAACTGCTTTGTAACTACTTAGCATGTTAGCTAACCCTTTGCCTAACCTTAAACCCTAACATATCTAACGTTAGCCACCTAGCTAACATTAGGGTTAGCCTCCGAGCTAAAGTTAGCCACAGCATATTGTAATTCTTAACATATCCTACGAAATGGATGATGAACATCCACAAATTAATACATACCATACAAAACATAACAGTCTACTAATTGGAGTGTCCTGGATTTCCATCTGTTACATCTGCCCCTGAGTCCAGGTTTCCCTTTCCTCTGGATCAGGGCCATCAGTGAGGTCTAGGGGGCTCAGTTTGATTTGATGAGGATAATGGAGCAATTGGCAGCAGATGGGAACTGGGTCTGGAGCTCAAACCTAACCTCAGTCCATACATATGGATTATGGTAGATTAAGGCAACAATAAATTACCCATGGGAACATTCATAGTTTTTGACCTGTAATGGCAACCCAGCCTGTCCAGTGTAATGTGATTTAAAAATGTTTAACCCTTATTTAACTAGGCAAGTCAGTTAATTAAGAACAAATTATTATTTACAGCCTTTCGGGGAACAGTGGGTTAACTGCCTTGTTCAGGAGCAGAACAACAGATTTTTACCTTGTCAGCTCGAAGATTCAATCCAGCAACTTTTCGGTTACTGGCCCAGCGCTCTAACCACTCGGCTACCTGCGATAGCTTGTGTAACTGGTGATTTTATCATATGATGTTGCCCATTGTTTTTTTGTATTTCAGTTTTCATAAAGGACTAGATGAGATACAATGATTTTGACTTAAGCTCAAAATGATGCTTGAATTGGAATTACTCAAGGATTAGAGGACTGGTTAAAAGGAGGTTGGCATTTATTGGGATGACTCATGTACTGGAGGCAGCTCTGCAGGGTAGTCACAAATCAAATCAAACGTTATTGGTCACATACACATGGTTAGCAGATGTTAATGCGAGTGTAGCGAAATGCTTGTGATTCTAGTTCCGACAGTAGGGTAATATCTAACAAGTAATCTAACAATTTCCCAACAACTACCTAATACATGCAAATCTAAAGTGGCGAATGAGAATATGTACATATAAATATATGGACGAGCGATGGCCGAGCGGCATAGGCAAGGTGCAATAGATGATATAAAATACAGTATACATATGATATGAGTAATGTAAGATATGTGAACATTATTAAAGTGCCATTATTTAAAGTGGCATTGTTTAAAGTGACTAGTGATCCATTTTTTTAAGTGGCCAGTGATTGGGTCTCAATGTAGGCAGCAGCCTCTGAGTTAGTGAATGCTGTTTAGCAGTCTGATGGCCTTGAGATAGAAGCTGTTTTTCAGTCTCTCGTTTCCAGCTTTGATGCATCTGTTCTGACCTCGACTTCTGGATGGTAGCGGTGTGAACTGGTAGTGGCTTGAATGGTTGTCCACTAGCTGGCATTTGGCCATGACCCATTTATGTTAAACCTAACCTTAATCCTAACCACACTGCTAACTTTATGCCTAACCCTAAATTAAGACCAAAAAGCTAATTTTGTCTTCATGGATTTTTACTATATATATATATATATATATAACTCAGCAAAAAAAGAAATGTCCCTTTTTCAGGACCCTGTCTTTCAAAGATAATTCGTAAAAATACAAATAACTTCACAGATCTTCATTGTAAAGGGTTTAAACACTGTTTCCCATGCTTGTTCAATGAACCATAAGCAATTAATGAACATGCACCTGTGGAACGGTCGTTAAGACACTAACAGCTTACAGACGGTAGGCAATTAAGGTCACAGATATGAAAACTTAGGACACTAAAGAGGCCTTTCTACTGACACTGAAAACACCAAAATAAAGATACCCATGGTCTCTGCTCATCTGCGTGAACGTGCCTTAGGCATGCTGCAAGGAGGCATGAGGACTGCAGATGTGTCCAGGGCAATAAATTGCAATGTCTGTACTGTGAGACGCCTAAGACAGCGCTACAGGGAGGCAGGATGGACAGCTGATTGTCCTCGCAGTGGCAGACCACATATCAACACCTGCACAGGATCGGTACATCCGAACATCACACCTGCGGGACAGGTACAGGATGGCAACAACAACTGCCCGAGTTACACCAGGAATGCACAATCCCTTCATCAGTGCTCAGACTGTCCGCAATAGGCAGAGAGAGGCTGGACTGAGGGCTTGTAGGCCTGTTGTAAGGCAGGTCCTCAACAGACATCACCGGCAACAACATCGCCTATGGGCACAAACCCACCGTTGCTGGACCAGACAGGACTGGCAAAAAGTGCTCTTCACTCACGAGTCGCGGTTTTGTCTCACCAAGGGTGATGGTCGGATTCGCGTTTATCGTTGAAGGAATGAGCGTTACACCGAGGCCTGTACTCTGGAGCGGGATCGATTTGGAGGTGGAGGGCCCATCATGGTCTGGAGCGGTGTGTCACAGCCTCATCGGACTGAGCTTGTTGTCATTTCATTCAAACTCAACGCTGTGCGTTACAGGAAAGACATCCTCCTCCCTCATGTGGTACCCTTCCTGCAGGCTCATCCTGACATGACCCTCCAGCATGACAATGCCACCAGCCATACTGCTCGTTCTGTGCGTGATTTCCTGCAAGACCGGAATGTCAGTGTTCTGCCATGGCCAGCGAAGAGCCCGGCTAGGGCCATTCCACCCAGAAATGTCCAGGAACTTGCAGGTGCCTTGGTGGAAGAGTGGGGTAACATCTCACAGCAAGAACTGGCAAATCTGGTGCAGTCCATGAGGAGGCGATGCACTGCAGTACTTAATGCAGCTGGTGGCCACACCAGATACTGACTTTTGATTTTGACCCCCCCTTTGTTCAGGGACACATTAATCCATTTCTGTTAGTCACATGTCTGTGGAACTTGTTCAGTTTATGTCCCAGGTGTTGAATCTTGTTATGTTCATACAAATATTTACACATGTTAAGTTTGCTGAAAATAAACGAAGTTGACGGTGAGAGGATGTTCTTTTTTGCTGAGTTTATATATAGCCAATTATGACTTTGGAAAGCCCTCAGCTCTGCCCCAGGACAAGACTCATCCCAATAAACGTCAACCTACAGGTTAAAAGTGGATCTTAACCAAAGAGAATACCTGAATGCTAGAATCCTGCTTTCTAAATAAAGATCCTTGTCACCCAACAACACTCATCTGCTCAATACACATATCCTACAGAGGAAAGAGCAGTGGCACAGTTTAACACATGTTGAATGGTATCTGTCAATCTCACCGATTGTGCCAAGCCGCAACCACCCTCATCTTGTGAACGGCGCTCTGGTAAATAGATCTATGATTTCGTCCCAAATGACACCCAATTCCCTACATAGTGCACTACTTTTGACCACAGCCCATAGGGGCTCTGGTCAAAAGTAGTGCACTACACTATATAGGGCCATTTGGTCCATGAAAACATAGGGAATAGTGCCATTTGGTCCATGAAAACATAGGGAATAGTGCCATTTGGTCCATGAAAACATAGGGAATAGAGTGTCATTTGGTCCATGAAAACAGGGAATAGAGTGCAATTTGGTCCATGAAAACATGGTTTTCAACCCTGTTGAACTGGCTGGGCATGGCAGGACACAGTTGTTTCCTTAATTTCTCCCTAGTTTGGAAAAGAGAGGCCAATCTCTACTAAAGCCAACAGCTGAAGTCTATAATGTGTCATTAACAGTTTATCATCGGAAGGAAAATATTTTGCAGTACAGGCATGGAAAGGTTACTGCCTTGACACTAGTGAAAGTAAGGAAGGAAATGAATATACACAGCAAACAGTTTACTTGGTAGTGTATACTATAGAGTTTCACGATTATCATGCTGCTCTGTGGACCTGTGAAGTCTCACTAGGTCACCTAGTCTACTCTTCTTGTGTGTGTTGTATTGCTTTGATACTGTTGATACTCTTCATGTGGGAGTGGAAGGATCATTTACTTAACTTCCATGAGAATAATATGACAATTTAGTCTAGCCAAGGAATGGTTATTGCCTTCATAAAAAAACATTTTGCTACAGTTTACACTGATTAATACGATACTGGAAACCGATTAGCAATGTTCGTACCTTATCGAAGTGGATTAGACTGAACGATGACCTGGATTTAATCCAACTTGACTGGAAGCTGGTGAATACTAAGAGAAAGATAAAAGTTGTGACAGCAGTGTTGCTATCTGGAATGAATGATTACTGATTAATCTATCTGCCAAACCAGACACCACTGCTGGGCCAATAATCACTACCCATTCTATTAGACATGTCACCCTCTTTTATGGCAGGCGGTTCAAACAGCATGACACACTGTCACCTTATGAAACAGTGTGTTTTTGTGTGTGTGTGTGCATGCATGTGTGTGTTTGTGTTTGTGCATGCTTGTGTGTGCTTGCGTCTGTTCTATGACACCTTGGGCATTGGGCCCTGATGAGCAAAAAGCAGAGCTGTGACTTATCAATGACAAAAAGGACATCCTGTAACTTCAGTGGGATTATGTCACTTCCTCCTCCCATGAGATGTAGTATGAGGAGTAGTGTTGGTGACTATGACAGAACAGAGGAATGCACTGGTGTGTCCTTAACCCCTCTTCCTAAACTAAGACAAATACAGAAAGTGGAGAAGACCAATGCGATTGGGTGTGTAAAGGATGGTAAATTATGGATGACATAGAACAAGTAATCACCATACTCAACTCAAAAAGTCTATAGTCTATCAGAAAGTCTTCGGGTGCCGGGTTGAAAAATGCACTCCCTGTTGCAGTTGTAATATATTTTATCAGCAGCAGAGGTCAACAAACAGATGCATTTCGGCCGCAGCCTTCGTAGAACGCTGATGAACGCTGATGAAGGGTGAACGCTGATGAAGGGTGATGAAGGCTGGGGAAGGGTGATGAAGGCTGATGAGGCTATGGAGTTTGAGCTAGAGATACTTGTACCTCACTAACAACCAGAAAAATTGTCCAAAGCACCATCTATGGGTTAGATTCAATCAGTTTAACTGTAACCTGCGATAACCAACAATTGCACAGTAGTTTCATTGTTTTTATTTAGGCAATGTAACTATGTTGGAGTTGTCAAATCAGCAAGCTGCTCCCGGCATTATACCTATCCCGGACAGTGCCATTGGATGCGGTCAATCGCATTAGTAATAATCCCATGCAGCTGTGTTACAAATTCGAACACTGGAATGTAAAATGTAATCTACACCTGGATTAGGCTAATATAAATCCTCATCATTTAGTTGAATTATTTTCAATTTGAGTGTCATTATTTCAATTCATAAACTGGGTGGTTCGAGCCCTGAATGCTGATTGGTTGACAGCTGTGGTATATCAGACCGTATACCACGGGTATGACATATGTATTTTTACTGCTCTAATTACGTTGGTAACCAGTTTATAATAGCAATACGGCACCTCAGGGGTTTGTGATATATGGCAAATATACTCCTCAATGCGTTGTACGTAAGAACAGCCCTTAGCCGTGGTATATTGGCCATATACCACACCCCTTCGTGCCTGATTGCTTAAATAGCCTACACTTTCTCGTTCTGAACTTCTAACACTAGAGGGACGGTATGGCTTTGTGACAATGACCAAACAAGCAGGCAGTCTGATTTGACAACTCCAATGCAGTTCCACCTCCGACACTGCCAAAACATCAACTATGTGGGTGTCGGGTATTGCCGGTTAACGCTTGATCTGATTGAATCTATGCCAAAGTTTCTATGATTTGAGCAAATGCTTAATGGATTTGTTGTTAGTACACTAGTATACTAGTACGTAGTAAGTGTAGTGAAGTACATTGAGGCCTCGTTTATTTCTGAACTCAACCACATTTCTCAGTAAACAACTTGAAGCCAAATTGACATCACATGGAGTTCAGCCCCACCTGTCCCCGTCGTTTAGTTGGAAGATGATATCATGACTATTTTGTAAGCATAAACCAAAATAACATGTTCTGTGTGTGGATTGAATGTCTGTGTGCCTTCTAGTGCCAATATAAATGGTAGTTGATGACATTCTATAGTCCTGTCTTTGATTGAGGCAAGATTTTCTTATTAAGCATGTGAACAAAAGGTACATTTCCCTTTTGTAATGAAATCCAATAGAAATCTGTTGTCACAAAAAGCAAGTAAGCCTTGTAAAGCTATCTGACATGATGGCCAATTGCTTAAACAAGTAATCAGTATTTGATTTAACATAATGCTCTGCATATTGATCCCAATGTTCCCAGAGGTTTCAGCAGGTTGCCAGAATGGAGGGGATATTCCATCTGTCACACACATTCAAGACGAATTGTGTCTACTGAAGGAATCGTCCAACACTGCACTAGAAACTTACAGTACCAGTCAAAGTTTGGACATACCTACTCATTCAAAGGGGTTTCTTTATTTTTACTATTTTCTACAATGTTAGAATAATAGTGAAGACATCATAAATATGAAATAACACACATGGAATCATGTAGTTTGCTAAAAAGTGTTAAACAAATCAAAATATATTTTAGATTTTAGATTCTTCAAAGTAGCCACCCTTTTCCTTGATGGCAGCTTTGCACACTCCTGGCATTCTCTCAACCAGCTTCACCTGGAATGCTTTTCCAACAGTCTTGAAGAAGTTCCCACATATGCTTCTTTTCCTTCACTCTGCAGTCCAACTCTCATCCCAAACCATCTCAATTGGGTTGAGGTTGGGTGATTGTGGAGGCCAGGTCAACTGATGCAGCACTCCATCCCTCTTCTTCTTGGTCGAATAGCCCTTATTTTTTATTTAACCCTTATTTTACTAGGTAAGTTGACTGAGAACACATTCTCATGTACAGCAACGACCTGGGGGATAGTTACAGGGGAGAGGAGATGAATGAGCCAATTGTAAGCTGGGAATGATTAGGTGACCATGATGGTATGGACACCCGTTGAACGTCCCATCCAAAAGACGATACCCTACAGACAGAGAAAAGGGTGCTTCCTACTGGCCCTCCAACACCACATCCAGCAAGATCTGCTCTCCCATCCAGGGACCAACCAGGACCAATCCTGCTTAGCTTCAGAAGCAAGGCAGCAGTGGGATGGAGGGTGGTACACAGCCTGGAGGTGTATTGGGTCATTGTGCTGTTGAAAAACAAATGATAGTCCCACTAAGCACAAACCCGATGGTATGGCATATCAATGCAGAATGCTGTGGTAGCCATGCTGGTTAAGTGTGTTTTGAATTCTAAATAAATCAGACAGTGTCACCAGCAATGCACCCCCACACCATCACACCTCCTCCATGCTTCATGGTGGGAACACGCATGCAGAGATCATCGGTTCACCTACTCTGCGTCTCACAAAGACACAGCGGTTGGAACCAAAAATCTCAAATTTGGACTCATCAGACCAAAGGATAGATTTCCACCGGTCTAATGTCCATTGCTTGTGTTTCTTGGCCCAAGAAAGTCTCTTCTTCTTATGGGTGTCCTTCAGTAGTGGTTTCATTGCAGCAATTCAACCATGGATGCCTGATTCAAACAGTCTCCTCTGAACAATCCTCTGCAGCAGAGGTAACTCTGGGTCTTCCTTTCCTGTGGCGGTCCTCATGAGAGCCAAAGTTCATGACTTTTATGGATTGACTGAGCTTCATGTCTTTTAGTAATGATGGCCTGTCATTTTGCTTTTCTTATTTGAGCTGTTCTTGCCATAATATGGATTGGTATTTTACCAAATAGGGCTATCTTCTGTATACCACCCCTACCTTGTCACAACACAACTGATTTGCTCAAATGCAATAAGAAGGAAAGAAATTCCACAAATTAACTTTTAACAAGGCACATCTGTTAATTGAAATGCATTCCAGGTGACTACCTCATGAAGCTGGTTGAGAGACTGCCAAGAGTTTGCAAAGCTGTCATCAAGGCAAAGGGTGGCTACTTTGAAGAATCTAAAATATATTTTGATTTGTTTAACACTTTTTAGCATACTACATGATTCCATATGTTTATTTCATAGTTGTGATGTCTTCACTATTATTCTACAATGTTGAAAATAGTCAAAATAAAGAAAAACCCTGGAATGAGTAGGTGTATTCAAACTTTTGACTGGTACTGTACATCAAAGCGATTTTTGTCAAGGATGCATTTACTCAACATTGATACTGATTGAACGTTTATCATCAGGATGTTTTTCATGGATGCATCGTTTCTGCATTATTAGTTGTAGTACGTTCTGTAATTACATATTGTAACAGCTCCTTGTTATACAGTAAGGGTTAAGGCTAGATTTAGCTGTACGTACTTTAACTTAATTAGTGTTACTGAAGACTGATGGCATTCTATTCCAACCTTTTACTTGCTACGCATAGTTTGCATTTTCCATTCCTAAATGTATAATTTCTAGTTGTTTATACTCTGATCATATCAGAATGCTCAGATTAAATCTTTCTTTGAAATTGCTACCTAACATAATGCAATTGTTCTGCAACATTGGTCTGCATTTAAGCTAAATATGAGCATGAATTGAGATCTTGCTTTTGTGTCATTACCTTCATTGATGCTTTAAGGCAGATAAATACATTATTAAACAAAAGGTTTATTCAACCCCAGGCTTCCTTTCCTATTTTTTCTCATTGTTCTATAAATCATGGCAACTGTCAGATTTGGAGACAGTTGTTTTATCTCAGTGGGAACAAGACACGTTGCATTTCTTGAAGGCTTCCAGTGTCTTTCGCAATATCAAAGCTTGATAACCTACTGTACTAACATAGTTTTCCCAGAATTCAGAGAAGTTCATGCTGTTTTTCTTGCACAAAAATGTTCAGGTGATATTGGTGATTACTTCACAGCCGTATGGATGCACAATATGGATAGTTTCTTAAAAAACATTGCTAACAAGTTGGTTGCTTAAACCTATTTGTAAACTTAAAAAAGTGGTAGCTGTAATAGTGTAATTATAACTGAAGTAATAGGACACTCACTACTGAGTCAACCAGGCCCTGGATATCTGGAAAAAAAGATACCACACATCTACAACCAAGTCAAGTCGCTTGTAGTATGAATGATGTCAAGATGCTTTAAAACAACAAGAATGAATTGCAGAAAATATCCCTTGGACACATTCACATTTGAGAATATCCACCCTTATCTCAGTGCTGTAGAGGGACATGTACCATATGTTTGACACGTTAAACTAAACAATGCAAAGCTCCTATTCTCATTTGACCGCATGAAAACGCCATAACTTCATGGCCAGTGAACTTCATCAGGCCTCACAGTCCAAACACACCTGAGCAACGGGGTTCAGAACATTGACACCGACAAAATCAAAGGTAGGCCTGTCATTGTAAATAAGAATTTGTTCTAAACTGACTTGCCTAGTTAAATAAAAACACACGTAATTTTTTCAACAATTGTTTACAGACATATATTTTCACTTATAATTCACTTTATCACAATTCCAGTGGGTCAGAAGTTTACATACACTAAGTTGACTGTGCCTTTAAACAGCTTGGAAAATTCCAGAAAACTATGTCATGGCTTTAGAAGCTTCTGATAGGCTAATTGACATCATTTGAATCAATAAGAGGTGTACCTGTGGATGTATTTCATGGCCTACCTTCAAACTCAGTGCCTCTTTGATTGACATCATGGGAAAATCAAGAGATCTGGTTCATCCTTGGGAGAAATTTCCAAACAATTGAAGGTAGCACGCTCATCTGTATAAACAAAAGTATGCAAGTATAAACACCATGGGACCACGCAGCCGTCATACCGCTCAGGAAGGAGACGCTTTCTGTCTCCTAGAGATGAACATACTTTGGTGCGAAAAGTGCAAATCAATCCCAGAACAATAGCAAAGGACCTTGTGAAGATGCTGGAGGAAACAGGTACAAAAGTATCTATATCCACAGTAAAACGAGTCCTATATCGACATAACCTGAAAGTTCGCTCAGCAAGGAAGAAGCCACTGCTCCAAAACCCCCATTAAAAAAAGCCAGACTACGGTTTGCAACTGCACATGGGGACGAAGATCGTACTTTTTGGAGAAATGTCCTCTGGTCTGATGAAACAAAAATGGAACTGTTTGGCCATAATGACCATCGTTATGTTTGGAGGAAAAAGGGGGAGGCTTGCAAGCCGAAGAACACCATCCCTACCGTGAAGCACGGGGGTGGCAGCATCATGTTGTGGGGGTCCTTTGCTGCAAGAGGGACTGGTGCACTTCACAAAATACATGGCATCATGAAGGAGGAAAATTATGTGGATATATATAGAGATATTGTTATTGATAATGTCGGCACCATTGATGTTAGGATGAAACAGTCAGGTCACCAAGCGCAACATAGCTTCAGCGTGTAAATCAGCTAGAAGGATGTGTCGGCATCGAGTAATTGTCTCTGGCCCCCTCCCAGTTAGGGGGAGTGATGAGCTCTACAGCAGAGTCTCACAACTCAATCGCTGGTTGAAAACGGTTTTCTGCCCCTCCCAAAATATAGAATTTGTAGATAATTGGCCCTCTTTCTGGGACTCACCCACAAACAGGACCAAGCCTGGCCTACTGAGGAGTGACGGACTCCATCCTAGCTGGAGGGGTGCTCTCATCTTATCTACCAACATAGACAGGGCTCTAACTCCTCTAGCTCCACAATGAAATACGGTGCAGGCCAGGCAGCAGGCTGTTAGCCAGCCTGCCAGCTTAGTGTAGTCAGCCACTAATACAGTCAGTGTAGTCAGCTCAGCTATCCCCATTGAGACCGTGTCTGTGCCTCGACCTAGGTTGGGCAAAACTAAACATGGCGGTGTTCACCTTAGCAATCTCACTAGGATAAAGACCTCCTCCATTCCTGCCATTATTGAAAGAGATCGTGATACCTCACATCTCAAAATAGGGCTACTAAATGTTAGATCCCTCACTTCAAAGGCAGTTATAGTCAATGAACTAATCACTGATCATAATCTTGATGTGATTGGCCTGACTAAAACATGGCTTAAGCCTGATGAATTTACTGTGTTAAATGAGGCCTCACCTCCTGGTTACACTAGTGACCATATCCCCCGTGCATCCCGCAAAGGCGGAGGTGTTGCTAACATTTACGATAGCAAATTTCAATTTACAAAAAAAAAATTAAAGTTTTCGTCTTTTGAGCTTCTAGTCATGAAATCTATGCAGCCTACTCAATCACTTCTTATAGCTACTGTTTACAGGCCTCCTGGGCCATATACAGCGTTCCTCACCGAGTTCCCTGAATTCCTATCGGACCTTGTAGTCATAGCAGATAATATTCACATTTTTGGTGATTTTAATATTCACATTGGAAAAGTCCACAGACCCACTCCAAAAGGCTTTCGGAGCCATCATCGACTCAGTGGGTTTTGTCCAACATGTCTCTGGACCTACTCACTGTCAGTCATACTCTGGACCTAGTTTTGTCCCATGGAATAAATGTTGTAGATCTTAATGTTTTTCCTCATAATCCTGGACTATCGGACCACCATTTTATTACGTTTGCAATCGCAACAAATAATCTGCTCAGACCCCAACCAAGGAGCATCAAAGGTCGTGCTATATATTCTCAGACAACACAAAGATTCCCTTCCAGACTCCCTCTGCCTACCCAAGGACGTCAGAGGACCAAAATCAGTTAACCACCTAACTGAGGAACTCAATTTAACCTTGCGCAATAGCCTAGATGCAGTTGCACCCCTAAAAACTAAAAACATTTGTCATAAGAAACTAGCTCCATGGTATACAGAAAATACCCGAGCTCTCAAGCAAGCTTCCAGAAAATTGGAACGGAAATGGCGCCACACCAAACTGGAAGTCTTCCGAATAGCTTGCAAAGACAGTACCGTGCAGTATCGAAGAGCCCTCACTGCTGCTCGATCATCCTATTTTTCCAACTTAATTGAGGAAAATAAGAACAATCCGAAATGTATTTTTGATACTGTCGCAAAGCTAACTAAAAAGCAGCATTCCCCAAGTGAGGATGGCTTTCACTTCAGCAGTAATAAATTCATGAACTTCTTTGAGGAAAAGATCATGATCATTAGAAAGCAAATTACGGACTCCTCTTTAAATCTGCGTATTCCTCCAAAGCTCAGCTGTCCTGAGTCTGCACAACTCTGCCAGGACCTAGGATCAAGAGAGACACTTAAGTGTTTTCGTACTATATCTCTTGACACAATGATGAAAATAATCATGGCCTCTAAACCTTCAAGCTGCATACTGGACCCTATTCCAACTAAACTACTGAAAGAGCTGCTTCCTGTGCTCGGCCCTCCTATGTTGAACATAATAAACGGCTCTCTATTGTCACGACTTCTACCGAAGGTAGCTCCTCTCCCTGTTCGGGCGTCGCCGGTCTACTAGCCATCACCGATCCCTTTTTCCTTTTCTGTTTTGTCCTTGGTTCTTTTTCACACCTGGTTTCATTTGCGTTCATTTCTGTGTGTATAATTGTAACCTGTTGACTGCTTAAATTTGTGCGGGATTAGTCTTTTATTGTGATGTGCTCGGTTAGATTATACCGTTATTTGTTTTCACGGATTCTTAAGTGTAATCGTGTCGGAACTTTGTTTGTTCATCCGTGTGTTTGTACGGGTCCTCTGTTGTCGAGGGCGTTGTACCTTTTCGATTGTGCCATTCCTGTGTTGGTGGACTTTCTTATTAAAACACGCTTCTCAGACATCCCTGCTCTCCTGCGCCTGACTCCTAGACACACGTTATCACATCTATCCACCGGATGTGTACCAAACTCACTAAAAGTGGCAGTAATAAAGCCTCTCTTGAAAAAGCCAAACCTTGACCCAGAAAATATAAAAAACTATCGGCCTATATCAAATCTTCCATTCCTCTCAATTTTTTTTGAAAAAGCTGTTGAAAAAGCTGGCAACTCACTGCCTTCCTGAAGACAAACAATGTATACGAAATGCTTCAGTCTGGTTTTAGACCCCATCATAGCACTGAGACTTCACTTGTGAAGGTGGTAAATGACCTTTTAATGGCGTCAGACCGAGGCTCTGCATCTGTCCTCGTGCTACTAGACCTTAGTGCTGCCTTTGATACCATCGCTCACCACATTCTTTTGGAGAGACTGGAAACCCAAATTGGTCTACACGGACAAGTTCTGGCCTGGTTTAGATCTTATCTGTCGGAAAGATATCAGTTCGTCTCTGTGAATGGTTTGTCCTCTGACAAATCAACTGTAAATGTCGGTGTTCCTCAAGGTTCCGTTTTGGGACCACTATTGTTTTCACTATATATTTTACCTCTTGGGGATGTAATTCGAAAACATAATGTTAACTTTCACTGCTATGCGGATGACACACAGCTGTACATTTCAATGAAACATGGTGAAGCCCCAAAATTGCCCTCGCTAGAAGCCTGTGTTTCAGACCTAAAGAAGTGGATGGCTGCAAACTTTCTATTTTTAAACTCGGACAAAACAGAGATGCTTGTTCTAGGTCCCAAGAAACAGAGATCTTCTGTTGAATCTGACAATTAATCTTGATGGTTGTAAAGTCGTCTCAAATAAAACTGTGAAGGACCTCGGCGTTACTCTGGACCCTGATCTCTCTTTTGACGAACATATCAAGACTGTTTCAAGGACAGCTTTTTTCCATTTACGTAACATTGCAAAAATCAGAAACTTTCTGTCCAAAAATGATGCAGAAAAATGTATCCATGCTTTTGTTACTTATAGGTTAGACTACTGCAATGCTCTACTTTCCGGCTACCCGGATAAAGCACTAAATAAACTTCAGTTAGTGCTAAATACTGCTGCTAGAATCCTGACTAGAACCCAAAAATGTGATCATATTACTCCAGTGCTAGCCTCCCTACACTGGCTTCCTGTTAAGGCAAGGGCTGATTTCAAGGTTTTACTGCTAACCTACAAAGCATTACATGGGCTTGCTCCTACCTATCTTTCCGATTTGGTCCTGCCGTACATACCTACAAGACGCAGGCCTCCTAAGTGTCCCTAGAATTTCTAAGCAAACAGCTGGAGGCAGGGCTTTCTCCGATAGAGCTCCATTTTTATGGAATGGTCTGCCTACCCATGTGAGAGACGCAGACTCGGTCTCAACCTTTAAGTCTTTACTGAAGACTCATCTCTTCAGTGGGTCATATAATTGAGTGTAGTCTGGCCCAGGAGTGTGAAGGTGAACGGAAAGGCTCTGGAGCAACGAACCGCCCTTGCTGTCTCTGCCTGGCCGGTTCCCCTCTCTCCACTGGGATTCTCTGCCTCTAACCCTATTACAGGGGCTGAGTCACTGGCTTACTGGTGCTCTTCCATGCCGTCCCTAGGAGGGGTGCGTCACTTGAGTGGATTGAGTCACTGACGTGATCTTCCTGTCTGGGTTGGCGCCCCCCCTTGGGTTGTGCCGTGGCGGAGATCTTTGTGGGCTATACTCGGCCTTGTCTCAGGATGGTAAGTTGGTGGTTGAAGATATCCCTCTAGTGGTGTGGGGGCTGTGCTTTGGCAAAGTGGGTGGGGTTATATCCTTCCTGTTTCGCCCTGTCCGGTGGTATCATCGGATGGGGCCACAGTGTCTCCTGACCCCTCCTGTCTCAGCCTCCAGTATTTATGCTGAAGTAGTTTGAGTCGGGGGGCTAGGGTCAGTTTGTTATATCTGGAGTACTTCTCCTGTCTTATCTGGTGTCCTGTGTGAATTTAAGTATGCTCTCTCTAATTCTCTCTTTCTCTCTTTCTTTCTCTCTCTCGGAGGACCTGAGCCTTAGGACCATGCCTCAGGACTACCTGGCATGATGACTCCTTGCTGTCCCCAGTCCACCTGGCCGTGCTGCTGCTCCAGTTTCAACTGTTCTGCCTGCGGCTATGGAACCCTGATCTGTTCACCGGACGTGCTACTTGTCCCAGACCTGCTGTTTTCAACTCTCTAGAGACCGCAGGAACGGTAGAGATACTCTTAATGATCGGCTATGAAAAGCCAACTGACATTTACTCCTGAGGTGCTGACATGCTGCACCCTCGACAACTACTTATTATTTGACCATGCTGGTCATTTATGAACATTTGAACATCTTGGCCATGTTCTGTTATAATCTCCACCTGGCACAGCCAGAAGAGGACTGGCAACCTCACATAGCCTGGTTCCTCTCTAGGTTTCTTCCTAGGTTTTGGCCTTTCTAGGGAATTTTTCCTAGCCACCGTGCTTCTACACCTGCATTGCTTGCTGTTTGGGGTTTTAGGCTGGGTTTCTGTACAGCACTTTGAGATATCAGCTGATGTAAGAAGGGCTATATAAATAAATTTGATTTGATATATTGAAGCAACATCTCAAGACATCAGTCAGGAAGTTAAAGCTTGGTCGCAGATGGGTCTTCCAAATGGACAATGACCCCAAGCATACTACCAAAGTTGTGGCAAAATGGCTAAAGGACAACAAAGTCAAGGTATTGGAGTGGCCATCACAACGCCCTGACCTCAATCCTATAGAACATTTGTGGGCAGAACTGAAAAAGGGTGTGCGATCAAGGAGGCCTGCAAACCTGACTCAGTTACACCAGCTCTCTCAGGAATAATGGGCGAAAATTCACCCAACTTATTGTGAGAAGCTTGTGGAAGGCTACCCGAAACGTTTGACCCAAGTTAAACAATTTAAAGGCAATGCTACCAAATACTAATTGAGTGTGTGAACTTCTGACCCACTGGGAATGTGATGAAAGAAACAAAAGCTGAAATAAATCATTCTCTCTACTATTATTCTGACATTTCACATTCTTAATATAAAGTGGTGATCCTGATTTAAGACAGGGACATTTTACTAGGATTACATGTGAGGAATTGTGAAAAACGTATGTATTTGGCTATTTGGCTAAGGTGTATGTAAACTTCCGACTTCAACTGTAAATAAATAAATGAACGCTGCAATGACTGCAACCAAATTCTTCCTGTTGATCAGTCTCTCACATCACTATGGAGGAATTTTGGCACACTCTTGCATGCAAAACTGCTTTAAAACCTCTTAAGGATCCAATCCTTTTCTTCAATTCTCGCCTAAAATGACATACCCAAATCTATCTGCCTGTAGCTCAGGACGTGAATCAAGGATATGCATATTATTGATACCATTTGAAAGGAAACACTTTGAAGTTTGTGGAATATAACACATATATATATATATATATTTTTACCATCTTTGAAATGCAAGAGAAAGGGCGGGGGGGGGGGGGGGGGGGGGCCCGATCCCGTAGAGGTTAACTAAGCAACACTTGTGGGTTTTTAAGTCCTGCCACAACATCTCAATTGGTATTAGGTCTGGACTTTGACTTGGCCATTCCAAAACGTCAAATGTGTTGCATTTTAGCCATTTTCATGTAGACTTGATTATGTTTTGGATCATTGTCTTGCTGCATGACCTAGCTGCGTTTCAGCTCACAGACGGATAGCCTGACATTCTCCTGTAGAATTCTCTGATACAGAGCAGAATTCATGGTTCCTTCTATTAAGGCAAGTCGTTCAGGTACTGAGGCAGCAAAGCATCCCCAAACCATCACACTACCATAACCATGCTTGACCGTTGGTATGAGGTTCTTACTGTGGAATACAGTGTTTGGTTTTCACCAGGCATAATGGTATCCATGTCGTCCAAAAAGTTGACTCAAGTTTGCCAAAAAGCACCTGGAAACACCTGGATGATCATCAAGACTCTTGGAAGAATGTTCTATGGACAGAAGATTCATAGGTATAACTTTTTCACGGGACTGTATATTCATACAGTTCCTTGACTAATAATCACTGGTCAAAGAGCATAAAAAATTCCCCAAACTATGGATAGAGGACTCTTTTTTTTGCACATTTTGACAGCAAGGAAATATAACACATTTTCAGTGGGACTCTCAGGACCTCGTTGAAGACCGAATGCAGCCCCAGGGGCTACATTTCTTTGACACTTCTGGACTAGAAGATGCTGCCAATGTCGTATCAAGTCTGGCTGGGTCTGTTTTTCTCAAAATGGGTTGTGGGGAGTGCCGGAGCGGTTTAAAACAAATCCTCAACAGCATGTTTTGGACCCGTCCCATGGCGGCTTGTGTTCCCCCTGGGGGCTGCCATCGCTCAGTCGCTATCTCTACTCAGCATGGGTGGGGGTGGGGGTGGGAATGGTGGGGAGGAACTCGCCCGGCTCTGTTCCTGCCAGTGGAGAATCGAAAACCAGCCTCTGTTAGACATGGCAAGAGGCCCAGGCGTGTAATCACAACAGACACAGGAGGGTGCGGTAGCCTTCACTTCCAGCATCGCGGGATTTAGGAAAAGTTGTCCAGAGGGATGGGGGAGGGAGAGGGGGGATACTAGGGCGGGGTGGGATGGGGGGGGGGGGGGGGGGGGGGCTGCTGCTCTGCATCTATCGTTTCACAGCCAGATGAGCTATTTGGACAGCGATCAAAAGAAGGGATTCTGGCTGATCTGCAGTTTTTTGTGTCTGGCTTCCAGTTCTAGTTTGTCTCTTCTCTTCATTTGTTATATTCTTCCTCTAAACTCTGTCTGTCTGATCTTTCTCTAAATCCCCCTTTTCATCTGCTCTCTCTCTTTTCTTGCTTCCTCTCTCCCAGTGTCTATTTGTCGGGGGGTTCCTATCTGAAGGCTGCTGAAGGCTTAGACCGCTGCTTAGACTGCTGCTTAGACCACAGGCTTCACATTAACTTTACTCCATCAAACAGACAGCTCACTCAGGAGGCTCAACAGTTGGTCCTTTCTTTTCATTCTTTCATCCTCCATCCGTTCTCCGCGTCATCCTTGTCATCATCATCATCATCATCATCAATCATCATCATTATCATCATCATCCAATGGTCAATCTGTCATTCTCAAAATGCTTGACAAATGAGAACAAAATGGCTAGAGTGCCTCTGTGATATGTTGTTGTTTTGAATCAGCTGAAAGAAATAAATGGACAAGGCTGGAAAAAGACAATTATAGACATTGCCATTTCAGCTAAACCAAATGACAGTGTACTGTGTGTAATTTTCTTTGTCAAAGTGCGAAGTAGTGGCTGTACAGGTGTGCTCTTAAAGACCACCAACTGCAGCAGTTTGTCATTACTGAAAAGTAATGGTTTTAAATGGCACATTGTAACATTTAACAACACGTACTGTAGCAGTGTGATCCTGTTTACCACAGTGGCTATATTACGAGCAGGAAAATACACTACATGTTCAAAAGTATGTGGACACCTGCTCATTGAACATCACATTTCAACATCATGGGCCTTAATATGGAGCTGGTCCCCTCCACTCATCTGGGAACGCTTTCCACTAGATGTTGGAACATTGCTGCGGGGACTTGCTTCCATTCAGCCATAAGAGCATTAGTGAGGTTGGGCACTGATGTGGGGCAAATTGGCCTGGCTCGCAGTCCCAAAGGTGTTTGATGGGGTTGAGTGCAGGGCTCTGTGCAGGCCAGTCAAGTTCTTCCACACCAATCTCGACAAACCTTTTCTGTATGGACCTTGCTTTGTGCATGGGGGCATTGTCATACTGAAACAGGAAACCGTATGCTGTAGCATTAAGGTTTCCCTTCACTGGAACTAAGGGGCCTAGCCCGAACCATGAAAAACAGCCCCAGACCATTATTCCTCGACCACCAAACTTTACAGTTGGCACTATGCATTTGGGCGGGTAGCAGTCTCCTGGCATCCGTCAAACCCAGATTCGTCTGTTGGACTGCCAGATGGTGAAACGTGATTCATCACTCCAGAGAACACGTTTCTACTGAGTCCAATGGCAGCGAGCTTTACACCACTCCAGTTGATGCTAGCATTGTGCATGGTGATCTTAGGCTTGAGTGCCTCTGCTCGGCCATGGAAACCCATTTCATGAGGATCCCAACAAACAGTTCTTGTGCTGACGTTGCTTCCATAGGCAGTTTGGACTTGGTAGTGAGTGTTGCAACCGATGACAGGCAATCGGTCCTGTTCCGTGACCACTTCGCTGCTGTGACTTTGTTGCTCCTAGACGTTTCCACTACACAATAACAGCACTTACAGTTGACCGGGGAAGCTCTAGCAGGGCAGAAATTTGACAAAATGACTTGTTGGAAAGGTGGCATCCTATAACGGTGCCACATTGAAAGTCACTGAGCTCTTCAGTAAGGCCATTCTACTGCCAATGTTTGTCTTTGGAGATTGCATGGCTGTGTGCTCGATTTTATACACGTGTCAGCAGCGGATTTGGCTGAAATAGCCGAATCCATTCATCTGAATGGGTGTCCACATACTTTTGTATATATAGTGTAGGTTCACAACAAATAAAATAAAATCATCAGATAATTCCTCTTTCCTGCATTCATGATTGGAGCGATTGCATTTTACAAGATAGAGTAGGCCATAAAGACTATAAAGACTACATCACAACTCAGGATACGACCCAGATGCAGACACAGGGACCGGATAGTTTGAATCTCAGAATGTTTATTATAACATGGGGGCAGGCAGAGGTTCGTAATCCAGGAGAGTCAGGCAGGTACTGGACGTCAGGCAGGCTCAGGGTCAGGACAGGCAGTAGGGTCTAAAAACAAAAACTTGAGAAACAGGAAAACGGGAAAAAACACGCTGGTACGACCTGACAAGATGAACTGGTAACAGACAAACAGAAATTGCAGATATAAATACATAGGGGATAATGGAGAAAAATGGGAGACAGCTGGTAGGGGGTGGAGACAAGCAGAAGACAGGTGAAACAGATCAGGGTGTGACAGACTATTAAGCTACTGTATCTGCATGTCCTGTTTAACACATTCAGCTGCCTGATATTTCTTGATGTAATTGGGAGACCGAGATGTGCTTGGTTTCTTTTAATGCTGAAATAGAAATTACACAGTTGGGAGTGCTATGAAGCTGTAAGAAGTGCTGAGACCTTTTGTCGTTGCATCCTTGTTCAATTCCCAGGCAATATCCTCCTGGTAGTCTATCAAAGGTGCCCAACAGAGAAGGGGGGGGGGGGGGGGGCATGGCGATGTGTCATTTAACACTCTGCTGAGTCAAAGGAGACAACACTTACTATAATGTACTGAAATGACTGTGGGAGAGAGAAGCTATTATTTCCGTCAGTCAGGACTCTTTACCAAGTGGTAATCACAGTGTTACAGTAATTAAGCGTACACTTATGGTAGCCCTTGCATGATGACAAGGGAAGACATCAGAGAAAGTCTCAAGAGGGACTTCATGTTGATAGTGCCAAAACAGTGGATCTACCTCAAGTGTAGCTCTATCGACTTTGGTACAAAGATGTTTAAACATTTGTATCATAGAGAGTGGATTCATTCCCTTGCTCTTAAAACCCAATCATACAGAACAGTCCATTCATTGTGAGGAATGACACTGAAATAATTTCCAAATGGATACAAATTAAGTCATTATCATCATAGACACTATGTCCTGGGCGGAAATTGTACATGAACTTGAAATTGGTGAAATAATCTTTAATATCCACAAGATACAGTGTCTTCAGAAAGTAGTATTCATACCCCTTGACTTATTCCCATTTGATGTGTTACAGCCTGAATTAAAATGGATTAAATAAATACAAATTCTCTCCCATCTACACACAATACCCCAAAATGACAAAGTGAAAACTTGTTTTAGAAATGTTTGCACATTTATTGAGAATGAAATACATAAATATCTAATTTACATAAGTATTCACACCCCTGAGTCAATGACAAGCATACCCATAACATGATGCACCCACCACTATGCTTGAAAATATGAAGAGTGGTACTCAGTGATGTGTTGTGTTCGATTTGCCACAAACATAACACTTTGTATTCAGGACATAAAGGTAATTTCTTTGCCACAATTTTTGCAGTTTTACTTTAGTGCCTTATTGCAAACAGGATGCATGTTTGGGAATATTTTTATTCTGTACAGACTTTCTTCTTTTTACTCTGTCATTTAGGATAGTATTGTGGAGTAACTACAATGTTGTTGATCCATCCTCAGTTTTCTCCTATCACAGGCATTAAACTCTGTAACTGTTTTAAAGTCACCATTGGCCTCATGAGCGGTTTCTTTATAGTCACTGGGTGTATTAATACAGCATCCAAAGTGTAATTAATAACTTCCCATTGCTCAAAGGGATATTCAATGTCTGCTTTTTTTTTACCCATCAATCAATATGTGCCCTTCTTTGCGAGGCATTGGAAAACCTCTCTGGTCTTTGTGGTTGAAACTGCGTTTGAAATTCACGGGGTACAGAGATGAGGCAGTCATTCAAAAAGCATGTTAAACTCTATTATTGCACACAGAGTGAGTCCATGCAAATTACTATGTGACGTGTTAAGCACATTTTTGCTCCTGAACTTATTTAGGGTTGCCATAAGAAAGGGGTTGAATACTTTTTCACTCGACATTTCAGCTTACATTTTTTTTTTCATTTGTAAAAAGTAAAAAAAAAAAAACATAACTTAACTTTGACATTATGGGGTATTGTTAGTAGGCCAGTGATAAATTTTTTTATCTCAATGTAGTCCATTTTATATTCAGATTGTGTAACAAAAACATTTGGAGAAAGTCAAGGGTGTGAATATTTTCTGAAACCACTGTATTGGCAATACGTTATCTCCTTTTGTGACCACTTTATTGACCAAAGAGATCAGGACCTACGTATCACTTATCATGTTTTAATGCATGACAAAATCAATAATCTAACAATTTTCTTATTTTTTATTATTCCACTTTGACATTATGGGATAGAGTTAGTAGGCCAGGGACAAAACTCAAAATTCAATCAATTTTAAATTCAGGCTGTAACACAACAAAATGTGGAACAAGTCAAGGGGAGTGAATACTTTCTGAAGTCACTGTAAATGTCTGAAATGCATCGGAGAGATGAGCTCAGGAAAACATCAGGGATGAAAACAGGATATAAAGTAGAACCAAGCCTATCAGGTAAGGTAAGTGGATGTGTTTTCAAGGAAATAATTCATCCAGAATGAAAAGCATACTCAAATTACAGAAAGCATAGTGACAAATACAGGACTATTAGGTCATTCAAAAGTAATTCTCAAGTCTGTGCAAGGGCAGCCATTTTCTCCACCAGAAGAGAAAATGTTGATATATCATCTAGTATAGAGGTGTTCAACAGATGTGGTGAAGGGATGTTACAGAAACAGCAGGGAGGCATTTCTCCACAGCAGACAATCTATGCAGGAGGGACCTGACAGTGGCTACCAGCTGGACCCATAACCCACTGGGGCCTGTGTGTCTTCATTAGCCTTTATTTTCCATGTTATACAATAATTTTCATTTATTGGGGGCAGAAATGTCTGGTGTTACTGGGGGAGGTTTTAAATCAGGTCCCATATAAATATTGTGGATGGGCGATAATATGTGCATGTTTATGGTGGGTATTGATTTAAACCCTGTTTTTATGCACAAGAGTTTTTACGGCCGCCACTGTTACTCAAGGTGATGATGGCTTTGTTGGGCTGTAAACTTTAACAGCCTAGGAAAAATTGCAGACTGTTATCACATTATGACACCTTTCCAAAGCAAGGATGACAAGGCTAGGAGGAATACGCCTAGGAATGGGCATTTTGTGTTAAAAAAGAGACATTCATGACAAATTATTCCTGTGTGAGTAAGTGGTTAAAGTAGGCTTTTTGTTCTGTTATATAGGAGCAAATCTGCACAATTATATCGTTCATGATGTACTGCACTCTCAATCTTTCAGTATCACTAAAAAAATGCAATTATTCCCAAATGTTTGCAGTTTTATATTGGTTAGATTACATTATTTTGTTAATCTGTTTGAGAAATCTGTGCAGCTGCTGAACCATACATTTATAGTCCCAGGAAAGATTGCCATCTCTGTCCCAGAGTGAAATATATTGCTTTATGACAACATCACACAGTGTTGTCTAGGCAACAAAGAGCCTAGAGACAAAGGAACAAGTAATATTCTTTCAATCATCATATGATCGAGTAATGGAGGGAAATAGTCCCACACAAAATGGTGTTAAATCTTAAAGACCCCAAAGCTGTCTGTAATTGACAGTCCCAATGCCATTACGCACCATAGTTATTTATTCTACTTAGGTGCTGAAAAATGTTGAGTGTGTGTGTGTGTGCACGTGCGCGTGCACGCAGGTGTGTATGTGTGCATGGATTTAGTGTGTAGGAAGATACATTCTGTATCAGGGCTTTACTGTAAGAGGATCTATAATGTAGTAAAGCAATGTAAGAATTTACTTTACATACTCTACCATTACACAGCATGTACCAACTGTACTGTACTTTACATCACAGTTACATGATAGATTTCACCATTAACAGTATCCAACTTAACAACTTACTAAACAGTTACCATTGAAACAGTCACTTTGTAGAATACAATGAATACAAACGATTTGAAATCTACGCAACTAACTGTTTTCCCTCAGCAACCGAAACAATACACAAACACAATAAGATTGACCGAAGCCATATACAACTGCTGGCTAGAGTGCATGACAAGGGCAGTGTGCTCTGGGTGTGTTCCATAATGCCTGGGAGTTTACATCATTTAATAAATGTAACTAAATGTAATCGAAAATATGATCTATGTAATCCCAAAATGTAAGGATTTATCACGAGAGGGCCATAAATGCTGCATAATGCTGCATTCTACAATAAATTCCTCACTTTTGAGGACACAAGCTCAGGTACACAGTAACAATATGATAAAAATATGATGCATTTCCTATTCAACAAAACTGTATGAATAAGGCTTGAAATGACTTGTATTTTTTGTAAATATAGTATAATCAATTCATAAATATACTAACTATAAGCTTTCACCTTCCTTATAACTGGTGTGCATCTTTTAGAAAGGTGTCTCTTGATTAAAACGTCTGACCTCATCACTGTGAACGTCTCACAGAGCTCTAGTTTGGCTTCCCGAACTCGTTGGGAACTTGCCTTTCATCTCATATCCATCAATGACAAACAGAAATGTTTGATGTTTGTTGAAAATCTATGAATTATTTTAGATTACTGGCTATAAATCGATCTCTGAATGTGCTACAGCGACGAACCAATCTTTTCTGCTACGTTACGATGTAAGGATTCCAGGCATATGCCTTGTTAGTGGCTGTGACGTAGGGTTGATGGACAGTCAGAAGAGCGAATGAAACGGTAGTAGGGACATCCCAGCTTCAAGTGGTGTCAGGTTTCACATCCTGCTTCCCACAGGCAGAATATACATACTCCTGTGTTCATGAGAACCAGGACTACTGCTCAATGCAAGCCATTTCCATCTATGGTGTCCACGTATTGATTTATAAGAAAAAATGTTGGTCAGAACTGGTACCAGAACCACGCAGGTACCCAAAACAAGCGACCCTAATTCTAAAGAGGATAGTCTCAATAGGGAATGTGATCAATTATTCAAGTGGAAAGATCCAAGATATTACTTACTGCAAAGGCAATTAATCATTATGTGTGATGATTCTGGCAGTGACATTGTTGCAAAACATGGAGAATTTTGCATGATAATAATGCTGCAATCATTCATTCAAGCTCCAGGCCATTGAATGTCTTCCGATGTTGAGAATGACTTGAGTCATTACAGCCACATGGATTGTGTCCTAAATGGCAACCTATTCCCTAATAGGGCACTACTTTTGACCAGAGCCCATAGGCCCACTATATAGAGAATAGGTTGCCATTTGGAACTCAACCATGGACTGCACAATTCCTTTCATGACAATGTCAGAGACAGCTTTGCATCGGAGATCCTTATTGGTCCTTGATGTTAATGTCAGAGTGGTGGCTGGTTCAAGGCTATCTCTGGCCTTTGGTCCTTGATGTTGATGTCAGAGTGGTGGCTGGTTCAAGGCTATCTCTGGCCTTTGGTCCTTGATGTTGATGTCAGAGTGGTGGCTGGTTCAAGGCTATCTCTGGCCTTTGGTCCTTGATGTTGATGTCAGAGTGGTGGCTGGTTCAAGGCTATCTCTGGCCTTTGGTCCTTGATGTTGATGTCAGAGTGGTGGCTGGTTCAAGGCCATCTCTGGCCTGTGCTACAATCTGTCTAACTAAAGTCTGCAATCATATGTGAGATCTTATGATAAATAATGTTGGTCCACCATGAGTACTTTTTATTAAAGATTGGCTTATTCTTGTACATTTCGTTAAAGAATGGCTCATGTAGTCAATAATGTCAATTATGTTTGATGTATAGAGTAGGTACAATCTGACTAATGCAAACTAGCAAACTAATGTAAAAATAAACCTCCTGCGGTCTACAGGTTCAATGACGATACTGGAGAACTGAAAGTTTACACATTGAATCATATTACCACTCAGGCACATTATTCTGACACATTCTCATTCGTATCAAGATGAAACACCTGTAATAAGCCATAGAGAGAAGACATGAACCACCTTGATAACATTTCAAATGAAAGCAGAGATATGTCAACGGCATATCACCTGACACTGCTCATTTTTGCCTAGAGGCAGCCACCTGGTTCTGTGTGCAAGTATGTGTCTCTCTTATCCAATAAGTCTACATAGGCTGCACTGTGCTGGTTAATGAATTAATGGAACCATTAGTGTTTACGTTTTCCACAGTGAATTATTAGTTTCACGTTCATTCTTGGGCTAACTAGCCTACTGGCACGGGACAGATTGCATTTGTAAAATGATACATTGTTGCACAGGTCGTATATGGCTGCATCATCGCTTGGTATGGCAACTGCTTGGCATCCAACCACAAGGCGCTATAGAGGGTAGTGCGTACGGCCCAGTACATCACAGGGGCCGAGCTCCCTGCCACCCAGGACCTCTATACCAGGCGGTGTCAGACTGTTCTTTCAGCTTCAGCACGGCAAGCGGTACCAATGCACCAGTCTGGATCCAACAGGACCCTGAACAGCTTCCACCCACAAGCCATAATACTTCTAAATAAGCTAACCAAATGGCTACACAGATTACCTGCATTGACCCTTTTTTTCACTAACTCTCTGGCACTGACTCTATGAAAACACACTGGACTGTACCCAAACACTCACACATACTTACACTGACACCCCAACACACACTACATACATCCGCATAACATGTACACAAATGCATACTGACGCCACACACACCACATACGATGCTGCTAGTCACTTTACCCCTACCTACAGACCCCTTGACTTTTTCCACATTTTGTTAAGTTACAGCCTAATTCTAAAATAGATTAAATATATATTTTTTCGTCTAATACATTTTTGCAAATGTACTCAGTACTTTGTTGAAGCACTTTAGGCAGTGACTACAGCCTCGAATCTTCTTGGGTATGACGCTAGACGCTTGGTACACCTGTATTTGGGGAGTTTCTCCAATTCTTCTCTGCAGATCCTCTCTAGCGGTGTCAGGTTGGATGGGGAGCGTCGCTGCACAGCTATTTACAGGTCTCTCCAAAGATGTTTGGTCACTCAAGGACATTCAGAAATTTGCCTCAAAGCCACTCCTGTGTGCTTAGGGTCGTGGTTCTGTTGGAAGGTGAACCTTTGCCTCAGTCTGAGGTCCTGAGCGCTCTGGAGCAGGTTTTCATCAGGGATCTCTCTGTACTTTGCTCTGTTCATCTTTCCCTCAATCATGACTAGTCTCCCAGTCCCTACCACGTAAAAACATCCCCACAGCATGATGCTGCCACCAACATGCTTCACCGTAGGGATGGTGCCAGGTTTCCTCTAGATGTGACGCTCAGCGCTCAGGCCAAAGATTTCAATCTTGGTTTCATCAGACCAGCGAATCTTGTTTCTCATGGTCTGAGAGTCCTTTAGGTACCTTTTGGCAAAGTGGGCTGTCATGTGCCTTTTACTCAGCCTTTTACTGAGGAGTGGCTTCCGTCTTGCCAGTCTACCATAAAGGTCTGATTGGTGGAGTGCTGCAGAGATGGTTGTTCTTCTAGAAAGTTCTCCGATCTCCACAGAAGAACTCTGGCGCTCTGTCAGAGTGACCATTGGGTTCTTGGTCACGTCCCTGACCAATGCCCTTCTCCCCCAATTGCTTAGTTTGGCCGGGTGACCAGCTGTAGGAAGAGTCTTGGTGGTTCTTGGGGACCTTCAATTCTGCAGACATTTTTTGGTACCCTTCCCCAGATCTGTGCCTCGACACAATCCTGTCTCGGAGCTCTAAGAACAATTCCTTCGACCTCATGGCTTGCTTTTTGCTCTGACATGCACTATCAACTGTATAGTCGAGTGTGTGCTTTTCCAGATCATGTCCAATCAATTGAATTTACCAAAGGTGGACTCCAATCAAGTTGTAGAAACATCTCAAGGATGAACAATGGAAACAGGATGCACCTGAGCTCAATTTCGAGTCTCATGGCAAAGGGTCGGAATACTTAAGGTATTTTTCTTTGTTATTTTTAATAAATGTGCAAATATTTCCTAAACAACTTTTTTTGCTTTGTCATTATGGGGTATTGTGTGTAAATTAAGGAATTTGTATATATTTAATCAATTTTATAATAAGGCTGTAACGTAACAAAAAGTGGAAAAAGTAAAATGACTTAAATGCTAAATGACTGCTAAATGACTTAAATGTAAATGTAAATGTAAAAGGTTCTGAATACTTTCTGAATGCACTGTGTGTTAGTGTGTGTGTGTATGTGTATATATATTAATGTATTTATTGGCTACTGCTCGACTAAAAAAATATTGAGTCTAATAGCAAAGAGTTATGTAAATAAGCTATTTCTGATTTTTTTTTTAAATAAATGTGCAAAAAAACTGTTTTCACTTCATCAATATCTGGTATTGTGTGTAGATATTTAATAAATTTTAGAATAAGGCTGCAACGCAACAAATTTGGAAAAATCAAGGGGTCTGAATACTTTCCGAATGCACTGTATACGTACAGTACATAGTTACCTCAATTACCTCATACCCCTGCACATCAGCTCGGTACTGGTACTCCCTGTATATAGCCATGTTACTTTTACTCGTTATTTTTTATGATTTATTCAGTGTATCACTATTTATATATGTTATCTTATCTTTAACTCTGCATTTTTGGAAAAGGACCAGTAAGTAAGCATTTCACTGTTAGTCTACGCTTGTTGTCTACGAAGCATGTGACAAATACAATTTGATCTGATACAACCCCCAACTGTTACAAAACAAATAGAAGCATGGAAAAATTATGTGTAGATGCTTTTTCCCCTGAGGGAGATGACGTTTACGAATTTCCTGCCTGGGCTTCAGGACAGTGGAATTATGAGATTAACACTTCATGGTATTTTGCGGGAGTTGTCAATCAGTCAGCATCCAGGATCCAAACAAGCCGTTTTATAAGACGTGATAAGGAAGGCCTATGTTTCCAAAATTAACTGCATTAGATTAGCATTAGAGGTAACACAGCATTTTGTAGAGCTGCCAAATAATGTGAATACTGCCAATCCTGTCTCCAATTATCATACTGTGCCTAAGGAATACACTCTATTGGTTGGTTTAAAAATGTATAAATACACAAATCAAATCAAATTGTATTTGTCACTTGCGCCGAATACAACCGGTGTAGACCTTACCGTGAAATGCTTACTTACAAGCCCTTAACCAACAATGCAGTTCAAGAAATAGTTAGTGATGAGTTTTGTGGGCACTATGGTGTTGAACGCTGAGCTGTAGTCAATGAACAGCATTCTTACATAGGTGTTCCTTTTGTCCAGGTGGGAAAGGGCAGTGTGTAGTGCGATTGAGATTCCGTCATCTGTGGATCTGTTGGGGTGGTATGAAAATTGGAGTGGGTCTAGGGTTTCTGGGATGATGGTGTTGATGTGAGCCATGACCAGCCTTTCAAAGCACTTCATGGCTACCGACGTGAGTGCTACTGGGCGGTAGTCATTTAGGCAGGTTACCTTCGCATTCTTGGGCACAGGGACTATGGTGGCCTGCTTGAAACATGTAGGTATTACAGACACGGTCAGGGAGAGGTTGAAAATGTCAGTGAAGACACTTGCCAGTTGGTCCGCGCATGCTCTGAGTACATGCCCTGGTAATCCGTCTGGCCCCGCGGCCTTGTGAATGTTGACTTGTTTAAAGGTCTTGCTCACATCAGATACGGAGAGCGTGATCACACAGTCGTCCGGAGCAGCTGGTGCTCTCTTGCGTGCTTCACTGTTGCTTGCCTTGAAGCGAGCATAAAAGGCATTTAGCTCATCTGGTAGGCTCGCGGCTGGGGTTTCCTTTGTAGTCCGTAATTACAAGACTTGCCACATCCGATGAGCATCAGAGCTGGTGTAGTAGGATTCAATCTTAGTCCTGCATTGACTCTTTGCCTGTTTGATGGTTCGTCTGAAGGCATAGTGGGATTTCTTATAAGCGTCCGGATTAGTGTCCCGCTCCTTGAAAGCGGCAGCTGTATCTTTTAGCTCGGTGTGGATGTTGCCTGTAATCCATGGCTTCTGGTTGGGATATATGTACGTACGGTCACTGTGGGAACGACGTCGTTGATGCACTTATTGATGAAGTCGGTGGCTGAGCTGGTATACTCCTCAATGCCATTGGATGAATACTGTATATGCCGCAAGGGTTGCCAGACTGTGTCAAATTATTAAATTCAGGTGAATGTTTGGTAAACGAAGATTGGCTTCTGCAGTTGAATAGTGTGTGCTTTGACTGCAAGGTTTCACTTGTCATACATTACATACTGAAATCAAAGATATTGGAATTAGAATTAAATACCATCATTATACTGATAGACAGTACATCTTAATGGGACTTTTTATTCTACAAGGTCTTTGTATTCTACAAATGAGTTTTTTCCCCCTCCTGATTTTCTTTGACCCACATTGAATATACAATACTTACAGGATATTCTAAAATAGAATACTTTGCCATTTGTCAAAGGTACCTAAAATAATCACAAAGAACATTAATACCGGCACAAGTGAAAGGACCGGACCCTCCCACAATGCTTCCTATGTCATTTTCCATAATTTACCGGGAACCAATAGGCAATAACTGATTGATGCTTCCTTTGGCTCTTAAACGGACCCCTCACCAAGGTTAAGTACAACCCATGTTACTGGAACACAATGCTTTATGACCCCATACCAAGGTAAAGGACAACCCCTGTTACTGGAACACAATGCTTCATTTAAAGTTTTTGCATCCTCTGAGTCTACTCTTAGGTCCTAATATAAATTTGCATCTATATTCTCGTAATAAGGAGCGTCGTTTCCTGGCTAGCTTCCTGTGTAAAACGCACTACTAATTGTCCACTTCCACCCATTTACTGGGTGGAGAGAGCTTGAGTAACTCTAACGGACAACAAAAAGCCTGATTATAGACCAGTAATTAAGATTAGCCTTCTTTGTTACAATCCTATAATTATAATCCTCAGATTGCTTTTCAATCGAATTACTTTGGATTGTATATGCACCTCCCCGGCACCACACTTTAAAAGGTCAACATGCACTTGAAAAGGAACACAAAGTAAATGTCCAGTTTTTTGTGCATTCAATGTCTAAGACACCTGTCATTAAGGCTCAGGATCCATGACCAAGCAATCATCTGTGATTTAAAGCCTCTAATTAAAGGTAGCGCTTCAATGAGTCTTTTATACAAGTGGAGCTCAAGCAGATAGGTAAACTGTGACCCAAATGGCATCCTATTCCCTTTATAGTGCACTACTTTTGATCAGGGCCCATAGGGCTCTTGTCAAAAGTAATGCACAATATAGCAGCTATATAGGGAATAGGGTGACATTTGGGACGCACAGGTAGGATTCTGCTCACAATCCACCCAAACACTTAAACCACAATCCACTAGTAACTATAGTCCTCATATTGTCAAGCCCCTCTTCAGGTCCGCACTTGGCTATTGCTGCCTGAGCTCTCCATTACACTCCTCACACACTAAATCTATCTAAATTCACTTAACCATCCACTAGAGTGGTCAACTCCTCAGCTTTCTCCACTGCGTCTCCATTACACCTCCTTTTCAGGTGTCTTGGTCATGCGGCACACTCCTTGAAGTTAACACCACAAGGCCATGCCTCAACTCTAAGCTAGGCCATCCAATCCCAATACAATAACCAACGTGGCCCCTCTCATCCAAGATGTTCCCTCGATCTCCTCCACTCTCATTAGCCAACACAGCTATCCTCTCCATATGGCTTACTGACCCACATGCTTCTCCATCCATCTATGAGTCATTCGTTTGATGAATACCAATGCATCACCCAAGGTTAGGGCTTGATTCAATCCCTATCACTGTAGCACAATTGGAATTTAAAAGTAACTTCCGCTTGAGCTGAAATATGTAACGTTTACCGTAAATGCAGTCTCCACTAACACGGGAACATTGTCTTTAAAAATCCATCGAGCTGTAGTGCTCTTCAGCTTTGCAGATTGAACCCAGCCCTTAGACTTGGAGCAGGGGTGCTACCATGGTTTGAAACTCCAACTGACAAACTGGTCATAGCATAGTAATAACATGAAAGTAATTGCAGTATAATAACATCTGATATATACCATTTGCATTGAATGGTCGATATGTGAATGCTAAGATATGTAGGATATCAACCACCCACCCACCTCCATTCTAATAAATTCCATATAGAATAATAGTAATTTACAGTGTAGAGCTTTCACTCTGTATTTTTTCCAGTGCTACTGCAAATTAAGTGGCTTTCTGGTTTATGCAAAAAAAAAATCATTCTCTATTAAGACTCAAGCTCCCTGCATTTATACATTTTATTGATGGCTTATGAGGAAACACTACTTAAGCAGCTATATTGTGGATGTAGGTAAAGGGAAACGCAGAGTATCATAAGGAACAGTGACATTCATAAAAAATTGAAAGTCTTAATAATGTAAACAATATGAATCAATATTGGAATTCTGGATTAACCATAAACAAATGTGGGCTAAGCATAGAGAACAGCCCCCAGCAGAATAGTGGGGTGAGTGAGTAAACAGAGTTTAACTGGGTGCTGCAATATGATCTTTGGCAAAGCAAGAAACGGCAGACCAGCAGAGTCAGTGTCACGCCCTGAGAGTCAGTGTCAAGCCTTTTTATGTCTCTATTTGGTTTGGTCAGGGTGTGATTTGGGGTGGGCATTCTATGTTTTGCTTTCTATGATTTTGTGGTTCTATGTTTTGGTCGGGTATGGTTCTCAATCAGGGACAGCTGCCTATCGTTGTCTCTGATTGGGAACCATACTTAGGTAGCCCTTTTTCCCTCCTTTCGTTGTGGATAGTTAACTTTGTTTGTGGCACTATAGCCCTGTAAGCTTCATGGTTGTTTCTTTTGTTTGTTGTTTTGTTGGCGACATTTTAAATAAAAAGGAAAATGTACGCTCACCACGCTGCACTTTGGTCTTCCTTCAACGACGGCCGTGACAGTCAGACAAAATGGCAGCCGTTTCATGTGACTAATTTCATCCTCTGCTCTGGGAAGGAGAAAAAGACACAAATAGTTCATATGACCTAAAACTAAAGCAGGGTAAAGCAATTGTTTTTCACTAATTTACAATTGCCCCAGACCTTTTCTTTCATCTTCCTCTCAACACAGTAGTTTGCTAATGGGGGTCAAGCAGACACCATTTAATTGGCGAGATTGCAAAGCAGGGAAGCACAGTACCTGAGCATCTCTCACTCATTAATGAATAGTCCCTGGTCGAGTCAAGGTGGGTACAAATAAAGGAAAAGTACGTTTGGTTCTAAAGCAAACCCCCCCTCTCCCCAAAACGAACAAGTCTCCTTGGCACTGCTCCACTTTCCTCTAATGACTCTGAGAAAAGGGCTAACCTGGGAAAAGACACCCTTAATAAGATTCTTCAAGTCCTGTTGGTCGAAACAACTATCTTTGTACGATGATTTATTATATTCCGAGGTCCTTTGATCTTCAGAGAAAAGCCAGACGGCAACACCTTTCAAAGAGCGAGAAGCTCTCTCATTTACAAGTCAATATGTCGTTAGTTAGCTCTCGGTAGAAAAACTCAGACACTTAATTGCTGATTCCACTTGACCATAGTTCAATCAGCACAATATGATGAGAGACAAGTTCAGAATATTCAGCCAAGATCAAGGAAATGGCTATGCTACGCACTGACTCCTTAGATGGCGGCTTATTATTAATCGGCAATCATTACCGTTTTTTTGAAAGTTTCATGAATTTCCAGGTAGATGAGCAAAATGTATCGATTTAATGGCATGACATAGGTTTCCATCTTGTCTTGTGTCTAGCTTTTCCTCAGAGGTGAATGATAAAATAAAAAAACAATCTCCATTGTGTCTTTCCAAGAGAAACAAATGGAAAAGACCACAGGATAAGAGGAAGCCTTAAAATGCTTGTAAATTATTTAGGTGTCAGACTATTTACACAGGCTGTCTCTGCTCCATAGTCTATGTGCCCCCAGTGTCCCCTAGCATGTCCCCAACCTCACGTTACCACAACACTTCACTACTGCGTCAGGCGCTACTTCTCTGATTGTTCTTTGATTGCAGAGTAATTATTTAATCTGGCTTTAATCCATGAGAGGATATTTCAGAAGTGAACACCTATCCTGCCATGCTTCCTCCCATTTCCAGAAATTTCACCCCCTCTCATGCTCTCTAAAGTGAACGTGTGTGTTACTTGGCACTCTTTTAACGTTCAAGTCATACAGTTATGCTGGGAATGTTTTACAGGGGAAACAGTAGTCCATAATTCACTTTGTCAACTTTCCATTAGAACAAGTACTGCTCGCTGGAAATGACAGTAAAGGCTAATCCCAGGAGAGTAAAGGTCCCAACAAGAGGGTGGAGAATTGTATAAAGAAACAAGAAATGTCAATAATAATCCATAATTCTGAGGGCCTTAAAGGTACTATATGTTCACCCAAATTGCAAAGTTTCATATTTCCTTACTTCATAAATAGCCCATGGACAATACAGCCACCCAAATCATACAAAAGTATCTGAAAGGGACTGTGTAGTTCAATGACCTTGTTTGACACTACTTTCATAATTGTTTTTAACCAGGCAAGTCAGTTAAGAACACATTCGTATTTACAATGACAGCCTAAGAACAGTGGGTTAACTGCCTTGTTCAGGAGCAAATCAGGGATTCAATCTAGCAACTTTTCGGTTACTGGTCCAACGCTCTAACCACGAGGCTACCTGCCACCCCAATATTGGGTACATTGACTTTATGGATTTTGTTTGTAAAATGATCCAATTAGCAAATGCTGGCAGTGGCTACATAAACAAAACCAAAGTGTTGATTGCACTCTATCCTTGTCCATAGACTGCTTACAAATACATACTTTTGTGAATAATTTATTTTATTTAGGTGAACTGTCCCTTTAATCAAAATGCTTTTAAATGAAAAGAAAATGGATTGGAGCTCTATCAAACTGACCTGCCTTTTAGGCCAATGATTTCATCCACCTAATGTCCATTTAAATCAGTTGACTTGTCATGTTACCATAACAATGTTTAAATAAAGGGACTAGATCAAGGATCAAGAACACAGCCAACTCTGCCTTACCTTTCAAAGTGAAGTGGATTGTTTTGACAGCACGTCTCTTACTACTGGAGAGGGCCTCTCGAGTGCATCATCACTTCTCACGTTACCATGGTGGCAGACTGAACACCACTAAATAAGACACAGTTACATAGTTATTTATACCCGACGAACACAGAGTGAGGGAAAGACAAAGACGCAAGGTAGAGAGGCTGGGCAGCATAGGCATTCAAAGTGTTATTAATTAATGGTATGCTCTTGTGCATGCCTGACAATGGCTTTTAAGACTATGAAACCAAATGCTGTTGCTAAGTCGTTCAGTCTACACACTCACAAAGAAGTCTATAGAATGTGATTTGACTTAATGCTGCCTTCCTCGGAAGGGAAATTACCACTTGAGCGAGTTGTGACATTTCATCACTGACGTTTCACCTTTTCAACCGAAAGATGATAAAGCAAGTCCATTTTTGACATTGTCGAACATAGATAATGTGGCTAGTTTTACCATATGGTCAACGTTGGGCAAGCTAGCTAACTTTATCATTAGCAACGTTAACTAGTTAATTTAGCTAGCTAAAATCTAATTAGCTGAAGAATTGTTCCGACTTCAAAAGCACTTGAACACAATCATGTAGGACTTACAACTTCATAAATGAGACATTTCCGATGTCCGACTAGCATCAGAAGGCCATAAAAGAAAAGAAAAAAATTAAAACGATGCAATGAAAAAAGAACGAAGGAAAATGTCTCTCTTCCCTCTAAACATTCGAGGGTGGCAAGTAGCCTAGGGGTTAAATGTTTGGCCAGTAACCAAAAGGTTGCTAGTTTGAATCCCTGAGCCAACTAGGGAAAAAAATCTGTTTTTCGGCCCGTTTGCTAGACACATAACTTTAATTGCTACACGGTTGCCGTCAATAATGGCTGATCCCTGGCCGTGACCCCACTCTCAGGGGGAGCGGGATATGCAAAAAACACATGACTATTTCACACCACACACTTGTACAGGTTACAGACTTGTACATGTGTAAAACAGTACACCCTTTATTTGACCTAATGAAGTCAATACCTGAATAGAGTCCCCTTAAAAAATATGTGTCAGAGGTCACTCAGCACATTTCCTTCCTAGTAGTAGGTAGGACACAATATTTGTATCAGGCTGGAAAGAACAATACTCTTTTGGAGCCAGAGAGACATGTTTTCTTTCTATTCAGCCAATATGTCTAGGACACAGACAATGGGAAACAGCAATTAATTCAGCAGAGAGTGGTATTACGACTTGGGTTTCGAATGGTGACAGTGGGGTTGCCAATACTATTCTTCTCTGTCTAACGGCTATCCATAGTGTCCTATGAGCATTTCCTGTCCAGGCTTATCTACCTCACCGACATTCTTCACAAGCATCGACATTGACAGCAAGTGGACGGGAATAGTCAATCTACTGACAGATTCTCTCGGCAAACGTTAGACTTGTGTCTCAATTAAAGGGGATGTTCGGCTTGCTTACCATTTACGCCAATCAAAATGGATTGTGAAAACCGGGACTTGAACAAGTTGAATGTGTAACATTTGAAACTAGGGCATCAAGGCCCAGTGCCCCATCTCAGAAAAAAACACTCCTATTTAATCAATATTAATAGTGAAATGATTGACAAGAGCAGTCCTCAGGTGCCATGGAGATGTTGTTGGTCATGCCATCAACTGGTCCAATCAGCTTTAGTGTTAGTCAGGAAAGTGACTATTTGACAAGCCTATGCGGAGTCGACAGAAAACACTAACAATTCAGTTTTCAGGGATACAGATTGTGAACCATTTCCCCTGAAAAACAGAAGTGCTAAGCTAGGTTACTATTTGACTGCTCACCTTACATTTTCACAAATTAGGCATTTAAATCATTTACAGTGGGCTCCAAAATTACTGTCACCCCTGAATGGCAATGCACAAACAATACTTAAAAAAATATAAACAATATAAGTATAGAGAAACTCAAAATACTAACATGTGAGAAATACTGTACTGTTTCAATGGAAGCAACCAAATTCATACAATTATTTAATACAAAATACATTTCACCAAAATCAAGGTTTCATAATTATTGGCACTCCTCATTTAGTACTTAGTGCAACCACCTCTGGCAAGGATAACAGCATGTATTTTACTGTAATGTTTGTAAGGTTAAGGAACAGTCCGACGACTGAGATGGCCATGGCAGAACATTGATTTTGTTGTCACAGAACCATTTCTGTGTGGATCTTGAGGTATGTTTTGGGTCATTGTCTTGCTGGAAAGTCCACCTACGACCAAATCCCAGCCTTCTGGCAGAGGCAACCAGATTGTCAGCCAAAATTTCCTGATACATGGTGGAATTCATTATGCCATCAATCTTAACCTGTGCACCTGGACCTCTGGAATTAAAACAGCCCCAAAACATCACTGACCCACCATTATATTTCACCGTGAGTATGAGGTGCCTCTCCTTGTATGCTTCTCTGTTTCGACGCCAAACATGCTGATGCTGTATCTGACCAAAACGTACAATTTTTGTCTCATCTGACCAGAGCACCTTCTTCCAGTCATAATTTAAATGACATTTGGCAAACTCCAAGCGCTTGCGTCTGTGTCTTGGGGTCAGAAAGGGCTTTCTTCTGGCAACCCTTCCAAAGAGCCTGTGGTTGTGGATGGTTGTGGATGGTTGTGGATGGCGTCTGATGGTGCTGATGGTCTGATGGTGCTTTTTGAAAACTGGTGACCCCAAGATGCCACCAAGGCCTGCAATTCTTTCACAGTGATTCTTGGGGATTTTGTGGCTTCTCTCATCATCCTCCTCCCCATCCTGGTGGGTGGCAAAATGCATTTGCGTCCTCTACCCGTGAGGTTTTCAACTGTTCCATAACTTTTGCATTTTTTTTATAAATGCCCTCACAGTGCTCAGTGGTATATTCAATCATTTGTGGATCTTCTTGTAGCCATTACCAGAGTTATGAAGGTCTACGACCATCTGTCTCTTTTGAACTTCCAGGTCTTTTGTTTTCTTCATGGTGTTGAATGACAAAGGGTTATTGCATGCGTGATACCTCATTTTTATACCCTAGTGAAACAGGACGTGATGGAATGGCTCAATATAGTTCCTTAAGACTTAGATAAACTTAAATAAGTGGAATTTAATTCCTGGTTTAATTTTGGTAATGTTATTTACAATAATCTTTAAGGGTGCCATTAATTGTGAAACCTTGATGATAAATGATTTTGGTTGGTTCCATTGAAACAGTAATAAAGTACAGTATTTCTCACATGTTGGTATTTTGAGTTTATCTCTACAATTATATTGTTTATATTTTTTAAAGTATTGTTAGTGCATTGCCAGCCAGGGGTGCCAGTATTTTTGGAGCCCACTGTATATGACGTGTATATATACACTTTTATCTTGTATCTTGATACCTCAAAGAGGAACAAAGAGAACAGCTGACAGATTAACAAAGACATGGATGGGTTGTCTACTATTGTCTTCAAGTACAGAGGATACTTTCTTTTATTTCCAAAAGGGACTTTAGTTGTGATAAACAGATGTACTATTTTTCATAGTTTTCCTGATCTATAAACTAGGGCCCTGAAGTTAGATAAAAAAAAAAAACTGTATTTAAAAAAAAAATTGTATGGAAATTCCCTTTAATCTATCGCAGGGAATGTCCCTAAAAAGACAGAAAAAAACATGTTTTTTAAAAGATTTATCCAGATATCAGCTCTGTCTAATAATGGACACTCTCTGTGTATACACCTTCTTTTCCGTAATTTCTTTGAAGCAACTGTTTATAAAATAATGGAAATTGTACTGGTCATTTTTTTTTTACAGTGTGGGAAACGTGGGGACCGAGTGTCCAAGTATAGCGATGTGTGTGGAAAACAGTTCATCAAGATAATACATTTTACTTGTCAAGAAAACAAGAAAATTGGGTTTGAAAAATGTCCAGTATTTGCTGTGAGCCAATGGAGTAACATACTGTAGGTAACCACAGGTTGCATTCCCCACAAGCGGGCGGGGCCACGATGTTCTATCTAAAATCAACTGGGACTATGGGGACAGCCAAATAACTTTTTTGGAACCCTAAGAGTGTATGTTATGAGCAATTTAGTGAGTTATCTGTCTAATTATATTCTGTTAGATTACGTATGAACTGCATGATTGTCAGTGTATGAATACTAAGACAGAAATGTGCTACATCAGGCTACCATTTCTCTTATCATACTATTCTCTTAGACACAAATTGAATCAGATACCTGAACTGTTACTCCTCAATCCCTGCTGTGTGCATTGTCTGAAACATACTGTGGGAGGGGAAATAGACTGTTTGATTGGATACAGAGAAAATGTAATTAGCAGTTTCCCAAAACTGTGTACAAATTTAACTTGGGGTTCCAAAGGTCAGATGTAAACCCATTACATGGCTTTTGTTCTCCACTGATGTAGTTTTGTAATGTTTATTACCTCCCTCACTTTATTCCTCTCTTTCATTGCACTCTTTTATATTTAACAGAGCTATCTCTCTCTTAATCTCTGTATATGTGTATATGCTGTCTGCCTAATGCTTTCATTAATTATTGATAGTTCTTCAAGATGTTATTTACTTTCATTAAAGTAATTTTGCAGAGGACATAAATGCATTAAACATCCACAGCTATTAATTTTCTAGCTTCAAAATATAGAGGGGGTATGTAATGCGATGAACTCCTGAACAAACAACTAAGTGCTTGTACGTATTGATGAATTGCAGACAAAGACGTAAGCTACTTCAGTGGGTTGAACAATTTAGATTTTTTTAAACTAATGGATTGACATTTTGGCAGACGCTCTTATCCATAGCGACCTACAAGAGCAATTATGGTTAAGTGCCTTGCTCAAGGGCACATCGACACATTTTTCACCTGGTCTGGGATTCTAACAATCAACATTTCGGTTACTGGTCCAATGCACTTAACCGCTAGGCTACCTGCCTACCTGCCGCCATTGGATTAGTTTGAGTCTTGCCAACTGAAATAAATGATACATTACAATTCTAAAGCCCTTTGTAGATCACATCCGTATTTTCCTCAGAAAAATGTGCATGTCAAGAAATACATTTTTTCTCATCTATGAATATTTGTACATCAGTTGTGAAACTGTCATACTGCGACGAATAATACTTTTTTTCATCAAACAAGTTAGATTATTGATTTTGTCATGCATTAAAACATTGCAGTTACGTGATAAGTAGGTCCTTATCTCTTTGGTCAATGAAGTGGTCACATAAGGAGATAATGTATTGCCTATACAGTGGCTTCAGAAAGTATTCACACCCCTTGTGTCAGGGTTGTGTGCAGAGAAGTAGCGGAGTCAAGCGCAGGACACAGGTGTTGAGCGAAACCACAGCGTTTACTCAAAAATTCAGCAAAATTCCTCAAATGGAATAATAACAAACACACACGTAATAACAACAACCACTAACGCAACAAACAATCACGGACAAAACAGAAATGAATGCCAGAGGGTTAAATAGGGAACATGATAGGGGAATTGAAACCAGGTGTGTATAATACAGACAAAACAAAACGAAACTGAAAAATGGATCGATGGTGACTAGAAAGCCGGTGACGTCGACCGCCGAACACCACCCGAACAAGGAGAAGGGCCGACTTCGGCGGAAGTCGTGACACCTTGACTTTTTCCACATATTTCTTGTTACATGGCCCGATTTTAAAATGGATTACAAAAAGAAAATGTTACAAATGAATTTAAAAAAATTTACTCAAATGTCTTTAGTCAATAAGTAATCAACCCCTTTGTTACGGCAAGCCTAAATACAGTTGAAGTCCAAAGTTTACATACACTTAGGTCGGAGTCATTAAAACTCGTTTATTAACCACTCCACAAATTTCTTGTTAACAAACTATAGTTTTGGCAAGTTGGTTAGGACATCTACTTTGTGCATGACACAAGTAATTTTTACAACAATTGTTTACAGACAGATTATTTCACTTATAATTCACTGTATCACAATTCCAGTGGGTCAGAGGTTTACATACACTAAGTTGACTGTGCCTTTAAACAGCTTGGAAAATTCCAGGAAATTATGTCATGGCTTTAGAAGCTTCTGATAGGCTAATTGACATCATTTGAGTCAATTGGAGGTGTACCTGTGGATGTATTTCAAGGCCGGCCTTCAAACTCAGTGCCTCTTTGCTTGACATCATGGGAAAATCAAAAAAAATCCGCCAAGACCTCAAAAGACCTCTGGTTCATCCTTGAGAACAATTTCCAAACGCCTGAAGGTACCACGTTCATCTGTAAAAACAATAGTATGCAAGTATAAACACCATGGGACCACGCAGCCATCATACCGCTCAGGAAGGAGATGCTTTCTGTCTCCTAGAGATGAACATACGTTGGTGCGAAAAGTGCAAATCATTCCCAGAACAACAGCAAAGGACCTTGTGAAGATGCTGGAGGAAACACGTACTAAAGTATCTATATCCACAGTAAAACCCCGTGGGGTTTTAATACACAGGGCCCCATGTGGCTCAGTTGGTAGAGCATGGCGCTTGCAACGCCAGGGTTGTGGGTTCGATTCCCACGGGGGGCCAGTACAAAAAAAAAGAACAAAAAAAGTATGAATGTATGTACTTGTAAGTCGCTCTGGATAAGAGCGTCTGCTAAATGACGTAAATGTAAAACGAGTCCTATATTGACATAACCTGAAAGGCCACTCAGCAAGGAAGAAGCCACTGTTCCAAAACCACCATAAAAAAGCCAGACTGCGGTTTGCAACTGCACATGGGGACAAAGATCGTACTTTTTTGAGAAATGTCCTCTCGTCTGATGAAACAAAAATAGAACTGTTTGGCCATAATGACCATCGTTACGTTTGGAGGAAAAAGGGGGAGGCTTGCAAGCTGAAGAACACCATCCCAACCGTGAAGCATGGGGGTGGCAGCATCATGTTGTATGGGTGCCTTGCTGCAGGAGGGACTTGTGCACTTTACAAAATAGATGGCATCATGAGGAAGAAAAATTATGTGGATATATTGATGCAACATCTCAAGACATCAGTCAGGAAGTTAAAGCTTGGTCGCAGATGGGTCTTCCAAATGGACAATGACCCCAAGCATACTTCCAAAGTTGTGGCAAAATGGCTTAAGGACAACAAAGTCAAGGTATTGGAGTGGCCATCACAAAGCCCTGACCTCAATCCTATAGAAAATCTGTGGACAGAACTGAAAAAGGGTGTGCGAGCAAAGAGGCCTACAAACCTGACTCAGTTACACCAGCTATGTCAGGAGGAACGGGCCAAAATTCACCCAACTTATTGTGGGAAGCTTGTGGAAGGCTACCCGAAACATTTGATCGAAGTTTAACAATTTAAAGGCAATGCTACCAAATACTAATTGAGTGTATGTAAACTTCTGGTCCACTGGGAATGTGATGAAAGAAATAAAAGCTGAAATAAATCATTCTCTCTACTATTATTCTGACATTTCACATTCTTAAAATAAAGTGGTGATCCTAACTGACCTAAGACAGGACATTTTTACTAGGATTAAATGTCAGGAATTGTGAAAAACTTGAGTTTAATTGTATTTGGCTAAGGTGTATGTAAACTTCCGACTTCAACTGTAAGTACAGGAGTAAAAATGTGCTTAATAAGCCACATAATAAGTTGCATGGACTCACTCTGTGTGCAATAATAGTGTTTAACTAGATTTTTTAAATGACTACCTCATCTCTATATCCCACACATACAATTATCTGTAGATTTAACCACAAATACCAGAGAGGTTTTCCACAAAGAAGGGCACCTATTGGTAGATGGGTAAAAGTAAAAAAGCAGAAATTGAATATCCCTTTGAGCATGGTGAAGTTATTAATTGCACTTTGGATGGCGTACCAATACACCCAGTCACTACAAAGATACAGGCATCCTTCCTAACTCAGTTGCCAGAAAGGAAGGAAACCACTCAGGGATTTCACCATGAGGCCAATGGTGACTTTAAAACAGTTACAGAGTTGAATGGCTGCAGTAGGAGAAAACTGATGATGGATCAACAACATTGTAGATACTCCACAATACTAACCTAATTGACAGAGTGAACAGAAGGAAGCCTGTACAGAATAAAAATATTCCAAAACATGCATCCTGTTTACAACAAGGCACTAAAGTAATACTGCAAAGAATGTGTCAAAGCAATTAAGCATTTGTCCTGAAAACAAAATGTTGTGTTTGGGGAAAGAATACAACAGATTACTGAGTAACACTCTCCATATATTCAAACATAGTGGTGGGTGCATCATGTTATGGGTGTGCTTGTGATCGTTAAGTGCTGGGGAGTTTTTCAGGACATAAAAGAAACAGATTGGAGCAAAGCACAGGCAAAATCCTAGTGGAAAACTTGGTTCAGTCAGATTCCCACTAGACACTGGGAGATTCATTTACCTTTCAGCAGGACAATAACCTAAAACACAAGGCCAAATATATACTGGAGTTGCTTACCAAGAAGACAGTGAATGTTCCTGAGTGGCCAAGTTACAGTGTTGACTTAAATCTGCTTGAAAATCGTTGGCAAGACCTGAAAATGGTTGTCTAGCAATGTTCAACAACCAATTTGACAGAGCTTGAAGAATTAGAAAATAATAATGGGCAAATGTTGCACAATGCAGGTGTGGGAAGCTCTTAAACACTTACCCAGAAAAACTCATTGCTGTAATCACTGCCAAAGGTGATTCCAACATGTATTGACTCGGAGTTTAATACTTATCTAATCAAGATTGTTTTTAAAGCATACATGGTTTACAAATGTTAGAATTCTTCTTACACTTTGACATTACCTAGTATTTTGTGTTGAAAGTTGACCAAACAATGTAAATTAAATCAATTTTAATCACACTTTGTAACACAACAAAATGTGGAAAAAGTAATCGGGTGTGAACACATTTTTCCCAACTCAGAACTGACAGAAATGCCTTACGTTTCATTGTGCTCGTACAGATAGTGAATGTCAAACTTTTATGAACTTCATAAACATGATGATTCATTGTCCTTATCAACATGCCACGGCCCTGGAGAGAGAGGCTCTGGCTACTATGGACATGTGGGCATTCTTCGACTAAAGGTTACCAAGCATGCTTTTACTGATGTAGCTAGTTCCACTATGTATCTCAACCACTGTCATCATAGGTTCTTCAAATCACTGATTCTCAAGCGCTTGACTGAATTTACAGTTTAAGTAGATATTACAACTGCAAATAATGCAAATAGGATGAAGATCTAATCGGAAGAGCTGAACACAAAATTAGCTTGTTTGCATTACAGCATTATTTGCTACCTATTCCAATGCAATGGCAGCAGAAATTGCCTGTGTAAATCTAAAAAAATTATTCTAATAGAAGCTGATAGCCGAAGGTGGAGGAAACACTTCCATATCCATAACGATATGGCCTAATTGACCCACGTTGCTGTATGGAGTCACGGTAGACATGCTAACGCTCCGAGGAGTCGTTGGTACCCGGAAACAGGTCTGTAATAATAAAACAAAGTAATCTTAATGATCTGAGTCACATCCGCTTCATCCCTAATGAGAAAGGGGAAGAGTGACAGAAAAGGGAAGGACTGGAGAGGTAAGGACAAAAGAGGGAAAGCTAAAGGAAGGAAAATAGGCCTAATCACAGCATGGTGTTCTGGGAACTCGCTCAGGGTGTCAAAGGGAACGTGTAAGAGAGATTGTTACCGCAAGTTACAAAGTCTTTGCTATGCACTGTACAGTCCCTTATCTGAAATGGGTCATCCTACCCTTCGACTTGCTATCTGTTATCAGTTGTAATTTTGTAAATGTGGGATATGGTGATGATGACGATGTTCTGTTCTGTCTAGGGCCCTGAGTTTTCCTGACTATAACTAATTATGCCTGACTAGGACTAGCTATGCTTGACTAGGACTAGTTATACCTGACTAGAACTAGTTATACCCGACTAGGATTCGTTATACCTGACTAGGACTAGTTATACCCGACTAGAACTAGTACTGCCTGACTAGGACCAGTTATACCTGACTAGAACTAGTTATACCTGACTAGGACTAGTTATACCTGACTAGGACTAGTTATACCTTACTACACTATATGTATGGAATCTAAGAGTTCTATGTGGAACCAATTTTGGTTCAGTGAAAATGGTTCTATAAAGAACCTTTGGAGGTGCCATATATGAATCAAGAAATATAACCTTTTTTTCTATGAGTGTAGGACTAGTTATATCTGACTAGGACTAGTGATACCTGACTAGTTTCAGGTTATAACAAGGGCCCAGATTTTTTTCTGCTACATGGTCAGGGTAAAAGTCTGGTCCCAATTATGTCTTGAATAAAATGATAGATTCATGAATTTGCAGAACTCTGCAACATGATGACATATTACCACCATCATCACTCAGTTCTAAATATATTAATCATTTTATTGGTTAATGTGTCCAGTTTGACACTGAGATTTTGTACAGGTGGAGTTTCTTAATTTGATCACTCTGTTGTCGCAAAGACAACAGAGTGCAAATTGTAGCGTATTCAAGGTTTAAACGGCTTCTAAAGTTTGTAATGTTCAATTTAAAATGCCAGACTAACTAAAAATGTACACTACATGACCAAACGTATGTGGACACCTGCTTGTCGAACATCTCATTCCAAAATCATGGGCATTAATATGGAGTTGGTCCCCCTTTGCTGCTATAACAGCCTCCACTCTTCTGGGAAGGCTTTCCACTAGATATTGGAACATGGCTGCGGGGACTTGCTTCCATTCAGCCACAAGCGCATTAGTGAGGTCGGGCACTGATGTTGGGCAATCAGGCCTGGCTCTTACTCGGCGTTCCAATTCATCCCAAAGGTGTTTGATGGGGTTGAGGTCAGGGCTCTGTGCAGGCCAGTCAAGTTCTTCCACACTGATTTTGACAGACCATTTCTGTATGGACCTCGCTTTGTGCATGGAGGAATTGTCATGCTGAAACAGGAAAGGGCCTTGCCCAAACTGTTGCCACAAAGTTGGAAGCACAGAATCGTATAAAATGTAATTGTGTGGTGTAGCGTTAAGATTTCCCTTCACTGGAACTAAGGGGCCTAGCCCGAACCATGAAAAACAGCCCCAGACCATTATTCCTCCTCCACCAAACTTTACAGTTGGCGCTACGCATTGGGGCAGTTAGCGTTCTCCTGGCATCCTCCAAACCCCGATTTGTCCATCAGACTGCCAGATGGTGAAGCGTGATTCATCACTCCAGAGAACGTGTTTCCACTGCTCCAGAGTCCAATGGCAGCTAGCTTTACACCACTCCAGCTGACTCTTGGCTTTGTGCATGGTGATCTTAGGTTTGTGTGCAGCTGCTCGGCCATAGAAACCCATTTCATGAAGCTCACGACGAACAGTTCCTGTGCTGATGTTGCTTCCAGAGGCATTGGGGAACTTGGTAGTGAGTGTTGCAACCAAGGACAGACAATTTTTTATGCTCTTCAGCACACGGCGGTCCCATTCTGTGAGTTTGTGTGGCCTATCACTTTGTGGTTGAGCTGTTGTTGCTCCTAGACATTTCAGGGGCAGCTCTAGCAGGGCTGAAATTTGACTAACTCATTTGTTGGAAAGGTGGCATCCTATGATGGTATCAAGTTGAAAGTTACTGAGCTCTTTGGGAAGGCCATTCTACTGCCAATGTTTGTCTATGGAGAATGCATGGCTGTGTGCTTGATTTTTTATACACCTGTCAGCATCGGGTGTGGCTGAAATAGCCAAATACACTCATTTAACACACAAATGTTTGTATATATAGGGTATCAATCCCTTAAAAAATGTCAATTTATTGTAATCGACAATATAGTTCACATTTCCTCTTGCTACAGGATTATTTTCCTGCTATGAGAAACTGGTCAAATTAAGATCCGATATCTGTAGTTCAAATACTCACTGAGCGCTGTGCTGTACGGAAATTAAAGACACTCATGGGATGTCAATACTGTGAGTGATAGATATTAGCGAAGTTCAGACTTCATGGACTAAGTGACATGTCCTTACTAGTCAATGCATTAATTTAGGAGAATCATCAGCAATAAGTTATCGCCTGGCCGAAAATGAATGACAGCAATAACACTCAAACTCTCTCACTTGTGTAAGATGGTAAAAAGTGTAAGAAGGAACTTTTGGAATTCTAATTGCATATGATATTTCTATTCCTGGTGTTGGTTAGACTTCCAACATAAGCCCATGCGGTCTGCCTCGCTCTGACAGTTTTAAAATTACAGTCTTTTCATATTCAAAGTTATTTATGTCGTTTTGACTGTAATGTGGCATCACAATTTTATATACGTCAGGCCATCTTTCATACCAGCAGAAAATGGAATGCTGTATTGCAGACGAATTACCAGACTGCCATTGTTGAGGAAGGTAATCAATCATAGGTATTCAGGAAATGCACAATGATAGTGTGAGGAAATGGCTTTTTTCTGTGGGTGATTTCAGAAAAGTTTTAACATCTTTATACAGAATAAATGGTGATAGTGGATTCATTTTCTATACATAACTTTGGTCTAGTTTCAGCATGTTGTGTTTACCCCTATTTGACTCAAGAATTACTAAAGTTTATATTTTCTCATACTTTTTTCTGGGTTGATGTGATTCTTTGAATGAGGCCTGGTTTTGGTTGAATTCCCTTTTGAAAATAGGGTCGAATTTAGATTCCTCACCATTTTGACAGATATTATGTCATATGACTGTAAACATCACGCTCTTTAAGTGATTTATCCTCATTGTGCTTTCTGTAGAATTGGGTTTGGGTCAAATGCAGTCCATTATCTTTTCTCAGGAACAGGGTGGCATCTCATTTCAATGACAGCCGTCGGTGACTTTTATCAAGGTGTCTATGATTAAATGGTTAGTGCCACAACAGCCGAGATCAGCGCATATTTTCACAGGGTTTTAGGGGGGATGTGTGAGGTTATATTACTGGCGTCAATGTCGGCGGTCTGTGCGGAGCTCAAAGTGCATTTATGCACACCTCCATTTGGCCCCCCTCTCCCGTGGGATCTGTAAAAATAAAATTACCCATCACGGTCTCCGATTGTAGCATTCATCAAAAAGCACTCGGGCAGGCACTCATTCAAGTTTCTGTACTCAGAAGCCATCTCCCGAAAGGTCAAAAGGGATTCTTTGTCTCATAATGGCTGTTTAGGTTTCTCTTTGCCACTCAATAATGATGAGAGCACAAAAAGCATCCCAGAGATAGAGGGCAAATTGGAGTTCACATATTTTCCTTAGGTTGCATGAATATTATTATGTTGCAAGGCACAGCATATCACTCATGTGGAGTTGCTTTAGGTAGCAGGACTTTAAACCAACATACAGCATAGGGAAAAAAACAAAAAAGAGAATCTCCAGACATTCCTCAAAAGACAGATCTTGCTCATTCATGTCATTACGAATATTTACTTTAATAAGAAACCATGTAAATATTGTTTTATTTTATAAAGAGTTCAGCTCAGTAGGTTGATGTGTCCTTTGGAGTGTCCGTTCAGGCACTGAGCATTTTTGCTTGGGCTCCAAATAGTTGCTCATTCAAACACAAGCTGCAACTGGGCAGGGGGTGGGTTCATGCTGGGTCTATCCTGCCTTCAATGCCTATGTCGGGGCAAAGTCCACTTGAGTGCCCCTTATTCTTCCAGCTCTTGGAAAAAAGTATTGTTGGTATTGCTGATCCTCCCCAGTCTAGACTGCCACTCCTCCCCATCTTTCCATCTCCCACGATGGTGATAATGCGGTTAAACTCTGTTCCTGTGGCTCTTTTCGTGGCACAAGAGGACAGTGTGCTCCTTTGTGCTGGGTCTCTCCATCACCCCTACACAAACCTACCTCCTGGCCCTTGTCTCAAATGCCATTCACCAACAATAAGTATCATTGAAACCAAGAACATTGACAATGGCACAACATCCAAGCTGCTGATGGGAAATAATCTAATGTTGTCATACCGTTTACATCATCAATGCTTGCATGAGTTTTTCACTACTCAGAGACCCAAATGCATTGGTTACTCTTGCACCCAAACAATGGAAAATAAGTAGTGGGTAAGAAAAGATGGCTCCAGTTCCAGACGTGATTTTTTTTTGTTAATCAATCCTGAGATGGCAATGAAAGGAATGCTAATTTTCGAAAGCCCAAAGCCATTCATTCTCTAAGATTATGGTCGTTGCTGCCTCTGAATGAGAAGCTTTCAGAGACTTTTAGCTTTTGAGTTTCATCGCCGGGAGCAACAAGGCTCTGTGCTATTTTTTTCAGCCACAGAGAAAAAAATACTAGGAAAGTAACAATAAACCTGAAATTCCACCCTCTATTTCCTTTGCTCCCACCATCACATCCTCCCTCTCTTCTTCTTTCACTGTCTTCAATTCAATAAAGAATAAGGTGTTTAATTAAGTATCTGGAGCTTGCTCTTTCGTTGTAGTGGTGCCCATTTTTTGTAGAATCTCATTTGCTAAGGGATCCGCTTCACTCTTTTTTTGGAAGGTTGGTAATGACATTGCTTCATTTTTATTTCAGCTCTTTATTGCACTATAGATGCCATTGGATGATTCTTCCTTTGGGGAAAAATTCATTGTGGAAGATGAATAGATGGAGATGCCATTAATGAGCAGCTGCAGGTATTCACTCAGGGGCAACACAGTGGTTCACCTTCATCCTACACACAACTATTCAAGGAAAAGCTGAGCTAAGACTGTATTATGGAGTCAAACTGTGTATATATAAATTTGTAATTACATTTTTAATGACCTAAAACTGTTTAGCATTCCAGAACTTTCCGAACTCTACCCACAGCCTTTGTCCAAATATAAAGATGTAGAACAGACAAGACACATAGGGACAACCTCCAATTTACCAAACCTACTATGTAAGTAGGAACACAAAAGCACAATATTACAAAGCTACTGCAATAATCAATCAAGTTTGGATAAGTTCCTAAGAAAATATGAACAGAGAAAGAAACGTTAAGTTGACTTGGGGGGAAATGGGTGCATGAATATGAAAAAGTCCTACTGCTTGAATTTGTTATCGCTTCCTTCAGGCTTCACCAGTGCTAAAAGCTTTGCTGTGGATGGGGCTTCCCTCTCCAAGTCTTTCCACAATGGAGTAAGCTAAGCTTGGCCTGAAAGATTAATGCTGAGGCACCAGACCTGCAGACAGATTTTGAAAACGCAAATAGCAAGTGAGATGTACACCGAGGGAAAAAAAACCTGCCTGGAAACGCACGACCAGGCCTGTTAATACATGCTGTGGATGCCTGCGTGTTTTTGTTAAAGCTTTTTTTTTTTTTACTTGCTTTACCTCCACCAAACTTGCATTTACACAGATTATGAATTCCGTTTAAAATGATGAATGAAGAATTCCAAAGGCTCTCTCAGTTGGATATATGTGTAAATAACTGAAAAATGTTCTACAGAAAATCTGCATAGAAATTTAGAGAATTAAGTGATGTAGTTGTTACATCTTTGACGGAGGAGAGCAGATGTCACGGTTCATGTATCCACTGCCTCTCTCTCTCTCTCTCTCTCTCTCTCTCTCTCCCGTGTTTGTGTGGGCGTGGTTCCCAATCTCGGCCTGATTGTCTGCGCCAGCTGGAATCACTTATCTTCCCTTTATATGTTCTGTAACCAGTGTTTCTTGTTGTCAGATCATTGTTACTTCCCTGAGGTTGTGTCGTGTGTCTGGGCTCTTTCTCTCGCCGCACTTGTGTGGATTATCTTCTGTGCTTCTTCCTACCCATCCGGACACATTCCCCTGGATTTCTCAGCACGCTATCTGCGGTATATGCGCCGTAGTCCCTGGGTCGGATTCCGTCTGAGTACAGTCTGTCTGTCATGTTGCTGCTGTAAACTGTATTCATTAAACCATCGTTGCTTGCATCTTGCATCCGCCTCTGTATTGTTACAGAATGATCTGACCTTCACCATGGATGCAGCGAGTTCAACGAGTCTGACCGAATTCATTTCCCGCAGTATCACGAGAATGGATCAACAAGAGGAGAACATCTCCAGCACAGGTCGGGCAGTACAAGCCATTGTGACGCAGGTATCCCAGCTGACCCAACAATTACAACATCTGAGGGGTCTCGCTGCGCCACCTACACCGGCAGTTCAACCCGCCCCGCCAGAGCCGGATTCCCAGCTAGAGCCACGGCTACCGACACCAGAGGGTTATTCAGGTGATCCTGACTATTGCAGAGCTTTTCTTACGAGATGTTCCATGCATTTCTCGTTGCAGCCACGGACCTTCAACCGTGAACAGTCTAAGGTAGCATTCGTACTCACACTGCTATCAGGCAAAGCGGCTCTTTGGGGAACGGCGGTGTGGGCGAACCAGGACCCATGCTGCACCTCTTTCCAGACACTCTCCGAGGAGATGAGAAGGGTTTTCGATCGGGCCGTGGCGGGTAGGGAGGCGGCCAGACTACTCGCTGACCTTCGCCAAGGAGACCGTTCAGTATCGGAATACTCCATCCAATTCCGCACTCTGGCCGCAGAGTGTCAGTGGAACGAGGAGGCGCAGTGGGACATGTTCCTGCATGGGCTGGAGGACCGGATCCAGAAGGAGATTTATGTTCTGGACCTTCCCAGGAGTTTAAATGGACTAGTGGAACTAGCCTTGAGGGTCGACGCTCGTCTGAGTCGTATTGGCCGCCGAGCATGCCCTAACAGACCGTATAACGACACGGAGGGCTGGCATGCCAGCGGCGGGAACACGGCCAGTTCAGCCTCCGCTCACGAACCCATGCAGCTGGGGAGAGCTCGCCTCTCCCGGGAAGAGAGGGAGAGGCGGAGATCCCAAGGACTCTGTCTCTACTGTGGTAGAGCGGGCCACTTTATCCACTCCTGCCCGGTAAAAGATCAGGCCCGGTAGTAAGTATGAGGCTACTATCGGGTGGTGTCATCACAGAGAAGACCTCATCTACTCTCCTCCCGGTAAGACTAAGATGGGCCAACCACACGCACGACACCCAAGCCTTACTGGACTCAGGAGCAGAGGGTAATTTTATGGACTTCAAGCTCGCTCACAAACTCCAGATTCCTATCACCTCACTCACGCACAAGATATCCGTCAACGCTCTCAATGGTCAAGAACTCCCCAACATTTCTCACACCACTGAAACTATCACACTCATCACTTCTGGCAATCACACTGAGACACTATCATTTCTACTCATGAACTCACCCCTTGCACCATTAGTTCTCGGCCACCCTTGGCTCACCCAACACAACCCCAGAGTTGACTGGGGTCATAACTCTATATCCATGTGGAGTAACAAGTGTCTTGAGTCCTGTTTAGTGTCTGCTTGTTCATCTGTGTCTGATTCTGTGTTTCTAGAGGAGGCAGTGGATTTGTCTAACGTGCCCGTTGAATACCTCGACCTGAAGGAGGTGTTCAGCAAGTCCCGTGCTGCTTCTCTTCCTCCGCATCGTCCCTATGACTGTGCAATAGAATTATTGCCAGGTGAGTCTCCGCCTAAAGGCAAGTTATATTCACTCTCTGTTCCTGAGAGGGAGGCTATGGAGAGATACATCTCTGATTCTCTGGCCTCTGGATTCATTCGTCCTTCCTCTTCTCCAGCGGGGGCGGGGTTCTTCTTTGTGGGGAAGAAGGACGGATCTCTGCGTCCTTGCATTGATTACCGTGGGTTGAATAACATCACAGTGAAGAATACCTATCCCTTACCGTTGATGTCCTCAGCCTTTGAAAGGTTACAGGGAGCATCCGTGTTTACTAAGTTGGATTTACGTAATGCATATCATTTGGTTCGCATAAGGAGGGGGGATGAATGGAAGACCGCGTTTAACACCCCCAGAGGGCACTTCGAATATTTGGTCATGCCTTTTGGGCTATCCAACTCCCCAGCGGTTTTCCAGGCACTCGTCAATGACGTGCTGAGAGATATGATTGATCAGTTCATATATGTTTACCTGGATGACATACTGATTTTTTCTTCTTCTCTCCAGGAACACGTTCAGCACGTCAGACGAGTGCTTCAGAGGTTGTTGGAGAATGGACTTTTTGTCAAGGCGGAGAAATGCATTTTTCATGCACAATCCGTTCCATTCCTAGGTTACATCGTCTCGACTGAAGGTATTCACATGGATCCTGACAAGGTTAAGGCTGTGGTGGATTGGCCAAGCCCAGATTCCCGTAAGGCCCTACAGAGGTTTCTGGGATTCGCCAATTTCTACCGGCGTTTCGTTCGCAACTTTAGCCAGATAGTCGCTTCTCTTACCGCCTTAACCTCCCCCAGAGTGACGTTCAGGTGGTCCGATACAGCCGAGGCTGCATTCGCCAAACTCAAGAGCCGCTTTGTTTCGGCCCCCATCCTCATAGCTCCCGATCCCTCGCGTCAGTTCGTGGTGGAGGTGGACGCTTCAGAGGTGGGGGTAGGTGCGGTACTTTCCCAACGTTCCTCTTCTGACGACAAGATGCACCCTTGCGCGTTCCTGTCCCATCGGTTATCACCTGCGGAACGCAACTACGACATTGGCAACAGAGAGTTGTTGGCAGTGAAGTTAGCACTGGAGGAGTGGCGCCATTGGTTAGAGGGTTCGGGGGTACCTTTTATAGTTTGGACCGATCACAAGAATTTGGAATATATCAGAACCGCCAAGCGACTCAACTCCAGGCAGGCGCGGTGGGCACTCTTTTTCGGACGTTTTGACTTCTCTCTCTCGTATCGCCCGGGTTCCAAGAATGTCAAACCCGATTCCCTTTCTCGCATTTTTGACCATTCCGAACGCCCATCCACTCCCGAGTGCATCCTACCCGGGACCCTAGTGGTCTCCACACTCACATGGGAGGTTGAATCGAGGGTCAAAACGGCCTTAGAAGGGGTAAAGCCTCCGCCCGGTTGCCCGCCTAATCGGTTGTTTGTGCCGGAGGGGTGTCGGTCCGATGTTATTCGGTGGGGGCATTGCTCCAACGTAGCGTGTCATCCAGGAGTCAGCCGCACTAGCTTTTTGGTTAAGCAACGCTTTTGGTGGCCACTGATGGCTCGTGACATTCACAGTTTTGTCTTGGCTTGCTCGGTTTGTGCCACTGGGAAGACTTCTAATCGACCTCCAGATGGGTTACTCCAACCGCTGTCGGTCCCTTCGAGACCCTGGTCCCACATCGCGCTAGATTTTGTTACCGCCCTCCCGCCCTCCCAGGGCAAGACGGTTGTTTTGACCGTGGTGGACCGGTTCTCGAAGGCGGCTCATTTTATTCCCTTGCCTAAATTACCATCTGCCAAGGAGACAGCGGTAACTGTCGTGGATCACGTCTTTCGCTTACATGGCCTGCCTATGGACGTAGTTTCTGACAGGGGGCCCCAATTTGTGTCCAAGTTTTGGCAAGAGTTTTGTAGGTTACTGGGAGCGAGTGTCAGTCTGTCTTCAGGGTTTCATCCCCAGAGCAACGGTCAAGCGGAGAGGGCCAACCAAGATTTGGAGAGAGTGTTGCGATGTTTGGTTTCTAAGAATCCCTCTTCCTGGAGTCAACAACTCTCTATGGTTGAGTACGCTCACAATTCGTTGCCAGTGGCAGCCACGGGTCTCTCTCCGTTTGAGTGTAGTTTAGGTTACCAGCCACCTATCTTTCCCATTACGGAGTCCGAGGTCACTGTTCCCTCCGCTCACGCTTTCATCCAGAGGTGCCGTCACGCATGGAGCAGAGCCCGTGAGACTCTTCTCCGGGTGGGGGCGCGCACCAAGGCTAAGGCCGATCGCCGCCGGTCGAAGCCTCCGGTATACGTCGTTGGCCAAGGAGTGTGGCTTTCTACTAAGAACATTCCACTCCGATCCGTTTCGAACAAGCTTGCCCCCAAATTTATCGGCCCGTTCAAAGTCACCAGGATCATTAGTCCGGTGGCGGTCCGGCTCAAGCTTCCTCCGGCGTATAGGAGAATTCATCCTACCTTTCATGTGTCTAAAATAAAACCTGTGTTTCAGGCACGCATTAACCCGCCGGTCCCGGTTCCCCCGCCGCCACGACTTGTTGATGGGGAACCCACCTTTTCGGTCAATCGTATTTTGGACTCTAGAAGGAGGGGACGCGGCATCCAGTACCTGGTGGACTGGGAGGGTTACGGTCCGGAGGAGAGAAGTTGGGTACCTGCTAGGGACATTCTGGATCACTCCCTTATCGATGACTTCAATCGACAGGTAGATTCGCCTGGGAACGCCAAGAGGCGTTCCTAGGGGGGGGGGTATTGTCACGGTTCATGTATCCACTGCCTCTCTCTCTCTCTCTCCCGTGTTTGTGTGGGCGTGGTTCCCAATCTCGGCCTGATTGTCTGCGCCAGCTGGAATCACTTATCTTCCCTTTATATGTTCTGTAACCAGTGTTTCTTGTTGTCAGATCATTGTTACTTCCCTGAGGTTGTGTCGTGTGTCTGGGCTCTTTCTCTCGCCGCCCTTGTGTGGATTATCTTCTGTGCTTCTTCCTACCCATCCGGACACATTCCCCTGGATTTCTCAGCACGCTATCTGCGGTATATGCGCCGTAGTCCCTGGGTCGGATTCCGTCTGAGTACAGTCTGTCTGTCATGTTGCTGCTGTAAACTGTATTCATTAAACCATCGTTGCTTGCATCTTGCATCCGCCTCTGTATTGTTACAGCAGATCATTGCTTACAAGTATGATGACATGCAATGCTGGTGACTAAGAGCAAAACAATGTGCAGTCAATGTTTTTTCAGATCTACTTAGTGTCTCTCTAGTAAGTAGCAGAGTATGTTCTGACTGGTGAATGTAAGTAGCTTGAATCATAGTAGTGTCACAAGAGCCCACTAGCTATGTGCAAGCCCAATGCAAATACATGGAACCAATGCACATAACATCAGTCTAATAATGTGTAACACTGAGTGCTATACCACTATGATTTCAATCTTGCCCAAGATGTGCCTCCCATCCCATCTGTTAAATGCTGACTCGACTCCACCACTTTGATTGAGCGTATATTGTTTTAGCTCTAACAACAAGCAGACAGGTGGATGTATTTCTCACCTGCACTGCACTTAATAACGTGTGAAGTAAGCTGATTCAATTCCCAGCGCCCACACCTAGCTGAGTGTAACACAGAGGGACAGCAGTGAAAGATTTATGTAGTGAGAGGATGTATGGGGAAAGGTTTGCTTGCAGGCTGATGTAAAACATTTAAGTCAAAGTGGCAAGAAACTCGAGCTAGGTGAATGGTCTGATCTCTAGGCCTATTTTTTAGACAAGCTATTCCCACCCAAATGAAACCCACAAAAGAATATGGAAAATTACTTAGCATTGCCGTATGGTCGATACATGATGTATTCTATCAAATGAATCATTCATCTTTTTACTTGCTCAAAGACACAGCTCTCACAAATAGTCAGTAAGTTAATGTCTAAGCCAAAGATGGTGGATAAATGAAGATTTCTTACTCAGGCCATTTACCATTTGAAAGAATTGTCACAAATCTGGTCTGCTTTAAGGGGTGAGTTTCCCATAGACACCAATACGATAGCAGGTGGGTCTGGTCCCTTCATGTACAGTCATTGGTCTGGTCTGCTTGTACTACAGTATATGAACGAGACAAAATGAGCGAGTGGGATGTCTCGCTTCCTCATCAGTCTCTGGTATAAGCCTTATATTTTTGCATGATTAAACGGGAAGTTCAGTATTTAACGACTTGATGTTAGATGGTTCCTCACTGTGAAATGAGTCAATGGGCCAGGGGAAATTGTAATCCATGGTTTACAAACTGAACCATGAATTACAATTTTTCAGGATAAGTAACCATCTAACACCAAGTTGTACAGTGCATTCGGAAAGTGTTCAGACCCCTTGACTTTTTCCACATTGTGTTACATTACAGCCTTAATCTAAAATTGATTAAATAGTTTTCTCCCCCTCCTCAATCTACACAGAATACCCCATAACTACAAAGCAAAAACAGGTTTTAGAAATGTTTGCAAATGTATTAAAAATAAAGAACTGAAATATCACATTTACATAAGTATTCAGACCATTTATTCAATACTTAGTTGAAGCACCTTTGGCAGCAATTACAGCCTTGAGTCTTCTTGGGTATGACGCTACAAGCTTGGCACATCTGTATTTGGGGAGTTTCTCCCATTCTTCTCTGCAGATCCTCTCAAGCTCTGTCAGGTTGGAAAGGGAGAGTCACTGCACAGCTATTTTCAGGTCTCTCCAGAGATGTTCGATCAGGTTCAAGTCCGGGCTCTGGCTAGGCCACTCAAGGACATTCAGACACTTGTCCGGAAGCCACTCCTGCATTGACTTGGCTGTGTACTTAGGGTCGTTGTCCTGTTGGAAGCTGAACCTTTGCCCCAGTCTGAGGTCCTGAGCATTCTGGAGCAGGTTTCCATCAAGGATCTCTCTGTACTGTGCTCTGTTCATCTTTTCCTAAATCCTGACTAGTCTCCCACTCCCTGCCGCTGCAAAAACATCCCCACAGCATGATGCTGCCACTTCCATGCTTCGCCGTAGGGATGGTGCCAGGTTTCCTCCAGACGCTTGACATTCAGGCCAAAGAATCTTGGTTTCATCAGACCAGAGAATCGTGTTTCTCATGGTCTGAGAGTCCTTTAAACTCCAATCGGGCTGTCATGTGCCTTTTACTTAGGAGTGGCTTCCGTCTGGCCACTCTACCATAAAGGCCTGATTGGTGGAGTGCTGCAGAGATGGTTGTCCTTCTGGAAGGTTCTCCCATCTCTACAGAGGAATTCTGGAGGTCTGTCAGAGGGACACCGGGTTCCTGGTCACATCCATGACCAAGGCCCTTTTCCCCCGATTGTTCAGTTTGGCCAGGCGGACAGCTCTAGGAAGAGGCTTGGTGGTTACGAACTTCTTCCATTTAAGAATGATGGAGGGCACTATGTTCTTGGGGACCTTCAACGCTGCAGGCATTTTTTGGTACCCTTCCCCAGATCTGTGCCTCGACATAATCCTGTCTCGAAGCTTTTTGGAAAATTCCTTCGACCTTAGGACTTGGTTTTTGCTCTGTCATGCACTGTCAACTTTGGGAACTTATATCGACAGGTGTATGCCTCTCAAAATCCTGTCCAGTCAATTGAATTTATCAAAACATCTCAAGGATGATCAATGGAAGCAGGATGCACCTGAGGTCAATTTCGAGTCTTATAGCAAAGAGTCCGAATACATATGTAAATAAGTTATTCATGTTTTTTATATTTAATATATTTGCAAACATTCTAAAAACATGTTTTTGCTTTGTCATTATGGGGTATTGTGTTTAGATTGATGATGATTTTTATTTATTTAATAGATTTTAGAAAAAGGCTGTAAAATAACAAAATGTCGAAAAAGTCTCGGGGTCTGAATAATTTCCAAATGCAATGTAAAATACTGAAATTCCCTTTTAAGTCCACTGTGACAGCATTTGCCCTTCCTTCACAACATCTAAGTCTCCCATATTTTATCTATACCACATTTGGTCTCAAATTCAGTGGCATAACTTAAACAAAAGCTATACAATAAACATATCTCTATTGTTTAGGCTTGACAGCTGTCATAAGAATTCATTACCATGACAATAACTTTACAGCATTTCATGATGGATAACACCTCTAACCACAAGTATCTTGTACGTTTGCCAAGTTTCGAGTCTGACAAGTCCTATTTGTCATGAGTTCAAGTTTCAAGTTTTATTAGTCATGTGTAAACAGAAGAAAATGATGGTTCTAAATAGTTGGATTGAAACCATAGCAGAACCCTTGGATTGAAGGATCTAAATGGAATCTGTATGGTGCTATAAAGGACCCATTCCTAAGGTTCTATAAATAACCATTAAAAAAGCTTCTATATAGAAAAAAGGGTTCCACTATGGTTACAACCTTTTTGGGGGCTCCCGAGAGAATAGAATAGAATAAATATTTTAGCATAAGTATAATACAGGTAGGCACAAGTGTTCAGCAGTCTGATGGCTGAGTGTTACTGTACACTATGTCATAATTGGGGCTCCCGAGTGGCGCAGCGATCTAAGGAACTGCATCTCCGTGCTAGAAGCGTCACTGCAGACCCTGGTTTGATTCCAGGCTGTATCACAACCGGCCGTGATTGGGAGTCCCATAGGGCGGCGCACAATTGGCCCAGCGTCATCCGGGTTAGGGTTTGACGGGGGTAGGCCGACATTGTAAAAAAAAGTTGTTCTTAACTGACTTGTCTAGTTAGATAAAGGTTAAATAAATGAAATTAGTGATGTCACCTGCCATCAGTTGTTCTGACAGGTTCAAAGTTAAGTCTGCGAGAAGACTCAGCTTCATGGTGCAAGTAAAGCGTCACTGTAAGTAAGAAAAAAAGAGACAGAAAAGTATCACTCCATGTTTTGTCTAGTCCTACACGACTTCTCCTCAAAGAATAAGGTTATGGCTGTCCTTTTAAAGCCTTATCTTTGATGAGAAAATGTATCCTTCAACCTTCACACTCCTTGTTTTTGTTCCCGTTACAAGTAAAACAAGATGTTCCAGAGGCATTTAAAGGTTCCCTACTTCGATGCAAAACAGGAAAGTGAAAAGATGAGCGAGGGGTCAGAAGATGACAGCGGTGTCAGTTCCTTTCCTACACAATGATTAACAGGCTGATTCAAAACCATGTCGTGGCACTGTATTCAACTATTCGTGCCTTGTCTCACTACCTGTTAATGGAAGGAAGAGACAAGTAATTCAAAATAGTGCGGAGATGATCCGGCCCCAATGACGACGTGCAGTGGTAAATGTGTACGTGCTCTGGAAATAATCATTCTTACACATCATACATTTTTACTATTTTCTACATTGTAGAATAATACTGAAAGACATCAAAACTATGAAAGTACCCCAAAAAAGTGTATAACTAATCTAAATATATTTTATATTTTCGATTCTTCAAAGCAGCAACCCTTTGCCTTGATGACAGCTTTGCACACTCTTGGCATTCTCTCAACCAGCTTCAGACGACACAACAGTGGTAGGCCTGATCACAGACAACGACGAGACAGCCTATAGGGAGGAGGTCAGAGACCTGGCCGTGTGGTGCCAGAATAACAAAGACCCCAGCCACCCCAGTCATAGACTGTTCTCTCTACTACCGCATGGCAAGCGTTACCGATGTGCCAAGTCTAGGACAAAAAGGCTTCTCAACAGTTTTTATGAGACTCCTGAACAGGTAATCAAATGGTACCCGGACTATTTGCATTGTGTGCCACCCCCCCAAACCCCCCCCCCCCCCCCCCAAACCCTCTTTTTACGCTGCTGCTACTCTCTGTTTATCATATATTCATAGTCACTTTAACTATACATTCATGTACATACTACCTCAATTGGGCCGACCAACCACTGTTCCCGCACATTGGCTAACCGGGCTATCTGCATTGTGTCCCGCCACCCACCACCCACCAACCCCTCTTTTACGCTACTGCTACTCTCTGTTCATCATATATGCATAGTCACTTTAACCATATCTACATGTACATACTACCTCAATCAGCCTGACTAACCGGTGTCTGTATGTAGCCTCGCTACTTTTATAGCCTAGCTACTGTATATAGCCTGTCTTTTTACTGTTGTTTTATTTCTTTACTTACCTATTGTTCACCTAACACCTTTTTTGCACTATCGGTTAGAGCCTGTAAGTAAGCATTTCATTGTAAGGTCTACACCTGTTGTATTTGGCGCACGTGACAAATAAACTTTGATTTGATTTGATTTTCCAACGGTCTCGAAGGAGTTCCTGCGTATGCTGAGCACTTGATGGCTGCTTTTCCTTCACTCTGCGTTCCATCTAAGCCCAAACCATCTCAATTGGGTTGAGGTAGGGTTATTGTGGAGGCCAGGTCATCTGATGCAGAACTACATCACTCTCCTTCTTGGTCAAATAGCCCTTACGAAGCCTGGAGGTGTGTTGTGTCATTGTCCTGTTGAAAAACAAATGATAGTCCCACTAAGCGCAAACCAGATGGGATGGCGTATCGCTGCAGAATGCTGTGGTAGCCATGCTGGTTTAGTGTGCCTTGAATTCTAAATAAATTACAGACAGTGTCTCTTGGCACAAGTAAGTCTCTTCCTCTCATTGGTGTCCTTTAGTAGTGGTTTCTTTGCAGCAATTCAACCATGAAGGCCTGATTCATGGAGTCTCCTCTGAACAGTTGATGTTGAGATGTGTCTGTTACTTGATGTAACATCCTGACCAGAGTTCTTATGTGTTTTGCGTTGGTCAGGACGTGAGCTGGGTGGGAATTCTATGTTGTGTGTCTAGTTAGTCTGTTTCTGTGTCCAGCCTAATATGGTTCTCAATCAGAGACAGCTGTCAATCGTTGTCCCTGATTGAGAATTACATTTAAGTCATTTAGCAGACGCTCTTATCCAGAGCGACTTACAAATTTTACCTTTATTTAACTAGGCAAGTCAGTTAAGAACAATTCTTATTTTCAATGCCGGCCTAGGAACAGTGGGTTAACTGCCTGTTCAGGGGCAGAACGACAGATTTGTCAGCTCGGGGATTTGAACTTGCAACCTTTCGGTTACTAGTCCAACGCTCTAACCACTAGGCTACCCTGCCGCCCCAGAGAATCATATATAGGTGGCTTGTTTTGTGTTGGGGATTGTGGGTGGTTGTTTCCTGTCTCTGTGTTTGTATTCTGCACCAGCTAGGACTGTGACGGTTAGTTTGTTTTGTCAGTTTGTATAGTGTCTTGTTTTGTGTTAATTAAATCATGGAAAATGACCACGCTGCACATTGGTCCTCAGATCCTTCTCGCCTCTCCTCGTCTGAGGAGGAGGACGACTTAGACTGCCGTTACACTTGAACTCTGTGAAGCATTTATTTGGGCTGTAATTTCTGAGGTTGGTAACTCTAATGAACTTATCCTCCTGTGGCGGTCCTCATGAGAGCCAGTTTCATCATAACGCTTAATGGTTTTTGCGACTGCACTTGAAGAAACTTTCAAAGTCCTTGAAATTTTCCAGATGGAGTGATCTTCATGTCTTAATGACGGCCTGTCATTTCTCTTTGCCATAATATGGACTTGGTCTTTTTGCAAATAGGCTATCTTCTGTATACCACCCCTACTTTTTCACAACACAAGTGATTGGCTCAAACGCATTAAGAAGGAAAGAAATTCCACAAATTAACAAGGCACACTTGTTAATTTAAATGCATTCCAGGTGACTACCTCATGAAGCTGATTGAGAGAATGCCAAGAGGGTGCAAGCTGTCATCAAGGCAAAGGGTGGCTACTTTGAAGAATCTCAAATCAGAAATATAAAATATATTTAGGTTTATTTAACACTTTTTGGGGTACTACATGATTCCACATGTGTTATTTCATAGTTTTGACCTGTCTTCACCAGGTCATCTGTAACAATAAAGAAAAACCCGGTAATGAGTAGGTGTGTCCAAACGTTTGACTGGTACTATATATATTAAATATAAGTATAAAAGCAACATTCAACAATTTCAATGATTTTAATGAGTTACAGCTTCTACACCTGCATTGCTTGCTGTTTGGGGTTTTAGGCTGGGTTTCTGTACAGCACTTTGAGATATCAGCTGACGTAAGAAGGGCTTTATAAATAACTTTGATTTGATTTGATATGATATAAGGAAATCAGTCAATTTGAATAAATTCATTAAGCCCTAATCTATGGATTTCACATGACTGTGCAGGGGCGCAGCCATGGATGGGCCTGGGAGGGCATAGGCCCAACCACTTGGGAGCCAGGCCACGCACTGAGAAGCCAGGCCCAGCCAATCAGAATTAGTTTTTCCCTACAAAAAGGCTTTATTACAGACAGAAATACTTCATCAAGAAGCCGGATGTGGAGGTCCTGGAATTGTGTGGTTACATGTGGTCTGCAGTCATAGGCTGGTTGGATGTACTGCCAAATTCTCTAAAATTATGTTGGAGGTAGCTTATGGTAGAGAAATTAACATGTAGTTATCTGGCAACAGGTATGGTGGAAATTCCGGCAGTCAGCATGCTAATTGCACTCTCCCTCAAAAATGCACATTATAGAGTGGCCTTTTATTGTCCCCAGTACAAGGTGCACCTGTGTAATGATCATGCTGTTTAATCAGCTTCTTGATATACCACACCTGTCAGTTGGATGGATTATCTTGGCAAAGGAGAAATTCTCACTATGTCACGCCCTGACCATAGAGAGCTTTTTATTCTCTATGTTGGTTAGGTCGGGGTGTGATTAAGGGTGGGTTATCTAGGTGTATTATATTTCTATGTTGGCCTGGTATGGTTCCCAAGGGAACCAGAGGCAGCTGTTTATCGTTGTCTCTGATTGGGGATCATATTTAGGTAGCCATTTCCCCATTGTGCTTTGTGGGATCTTGTCTAGGTATAGTTGCCTGCGAACACTACTCTGAGTTTCACGTTTCGTTTGTTCGCTTTATTGTTTTTGTTCTTTAAGTTTCTCTTTCAAATAATAGGATGGAAACATCCCACGCTGCATCTTGGTCCACTCCTTATAACGATCGTGATACACTAACAGGGATGTAAAACAGATGTATGCACAGAATTTGAGAGAAAAAAGCTTTTTGTGCGTACAGTATGGAACATTTCTGGGATCTTTTATTTCAGCTCATGAAGCATGGGACGAGTACTTTCCATGTTGCGTTTCACATTTTTTTCAGTATACTGTATATACAGTTAAAGTCGGAAGTTTACATACACTTAGGTTGGAATCATTAAAACTTGTTTTTCTTGTTAACAAACTATAGTTTTGGCAAGTCGGTTAGGACATCTACTTTGTGCATGACACAAGTAATTTTTCCAACAATTGTTTACAGACAGATTATTTCACTTATAATTCACTGTATCACAATTCCAGTGGGTCAGAAGTTTACATACACTAAGTTGACTGTGCCTTTAAACAGCTTGAAAAAGTCCAGGAAATTATGTTATGGCTTTAGAAGCTTTTGATAGGCTAATTGATATAATTTGTGTCAATTAGAGGTGTACCTGTGGATGTATTTCAAGGCCTACTTTCAAACTCAGAATAAAGGTTCATCTTTGGGAGCAATTTCCAAATGCCTGAAGGTACCACGTTCATCTGTACAAACAATAGTACGCAAGTATAAACACCATGGGACCACGCAGCTGTCATACTGCTCAGGAAGGAGACGCGTTCTGTCTCCTAGAGATGAACATACTTTGGTGCGAAAAGTGCAAATCAATCCCAGAACAACAGCAAAGGACCTTGTGAAGATGCTGGAGAAAACACGTACAAAAGTATCTATATCCACAGTAAAACGAGTCCTATATCGACATAACCTGAAAGGCCGCTCAGCAAGGAAGAAGCCACTGCTCCAAAACCGCTATAAAAAAGCCAGACTACGGTTAGCACATGGGGACAAAGATCGTACTTTTTGGAGAAATGTCCTCTGGTCTGAGGAAACAAAAATAGAACTGTTTGGCCATAATGACCATCGTTATGTTTGGAGGAAAAAGGGACAGGCTTGCAAGCCGAAGAACACCATCCCAACCGTGAAGCACGGGGGTGGCAGCATCATGTTGTGGGGGTGCTTTGCAGGAGGGACTTGTGCACTTCACAAAGTAGATGGCATCATGAGGCAGAAAAATGATGTGGATATATTGATGCAACATCTCAAGACATCAGTCAGGAAGTTAAAGCTTGGTCGCAGATGGGTCTTCCAAATGGACAATGACCCCAAGCATACTTCCAAAGTTGTGGCAAACGGCTTAAGAACAACAAAGTCAAGGTATTGGAGTGGCCATCACAAAGCCCTGACCTCAATCCTATAGAAAATCTGTGGGCAGAATTGAAAAAGCATGTACGAGCAAGGAGGCCTACAAACCTAACTCAGTTACACCAGCACTGTCAGGAGGAACGGGCCAAAATTCAACCAACTTATTGTGGGAAGCTTGTGGAAGGCTACCCGAAATGTTTGACCCAAGATAAACCATTTAAAGGCAATGCTACCAAATACTAATTGAGTGTATGTAAACTTCTGACCCACTGGGAATGTGATGAAAGAAATAAAAGCTGAAATAAATCATTCTCTATGCTATTATTCTGACATTTCACATTCTTAAAATAAAGTGGTGATCCTAACTGACCTAAGACAGGGAATTTTTACTTGGATGAAATGTCAGGAATTGTGAAAAACTGAGTTTAAATGTATTTGGCTAAGGTGTATGTAAACTTCCGACTTCAACTGTATGCCTTTCGTGAACTAACACTTGCGCTTGAATGTTTCCCCCCTATTAGCTCGGGCTTTGCTAATGGCTACTTTGTTGAGGAAAAATGTACTTACTATGACTGAGATGTGAGGTTATCCCACCGAGCCCTCTTAATATGAATGCACTAACTGTACGTTGCTCTGGATAAGAGAGTCTGCTAAATGACTAAAATATAAATGTTGAGAAGGCAACCATTTTTCTCCCAGCACGTACTGTATGCATTACCTACACAGGCTACAGATCCTGCGGCCAGCCATGAATCAGTAGATTCAAGCCCATCTGCCACGGAGACAGAGAAACCCCACTTGGGATGCATTAAAACAGGGAAGCTATGTTGGACATAACTACAGCCCTATCATATTCATAATCTACTAGCATGCTAGCAGTTACCATGGACTTCCAGTCATTGCGCAAACACTGGTTAGCAATTGTGCTAACGCTGGTTAGCAACTTCATTCAAACTGCACGCAGAGATATAAATGGTATCCATGAGTTCATCTGACTCTGGGGAAGCAGATAAAGAGCTTCCTTGCCAAAATCCTGAAGTATCCCTTTAAGGCATGGGGGGCTGTATACATGTTTTCCACTTATATTAGTTTACATTTTTGGAGGATATTGGTATTGAGAATGTTTTACAGCTGGTTATGTCTCAGTTCTATGGTTCTCATTTGAATTGAAGCTCATCGGCTATGAATAGATTATGTCTACATTTTTGTAGAATGCAAGACAATGTTTTTCTCTAGTCCATGTTTCAATAGAGATGTCTTGTGTGCTGGAAACCAGCTCTTAGACTTTTAGCAATAGGTTGTCAATACACAATACCTGCCATGGTGTAATATCTGAGCATTATCAGAAAATGATACAGAAACATTATCAAGTTGTTTTGTGGCCCGGAGATGTTTTATTGTGTTTGTGTGAATAGTTTTACCATGTGAAACTGTGGATACCATATTTCTAATTAAAATATGTCAGTGTCAAGCTGACAAAGTTCCTGATTTTGCTTCTGCTGTATTAATAGTCTTGGTAGATTGCTGGCTGGTGATAACGTTCTTTCTATCCAAGCTGGGGAAATCTATAACTCTTTGAAAACCACTTACACCTACCTACCTGCAGATGTTCCTTCCTTAAACATAACATTCTACTGTCATCCAACATACCATTTTTCATCATGTGCAGCCTTTCGGAATGCTGTTTTGTCATGTGTTAGTTTCCAGTTGAGCTCCTTGTGTGATTCCAAGCTACACTGTACTTGCGTATTAGCAACCAGCCATAGGCCCTACAATGCAGGTATCTTTCAATGCAGGTAGAAATGACTGTTACCAAATACTTTAAGTTGCCCTTATACCCACAGAGATCCTATGAATCACTTTATATGTATGTAATTATATAGCTAACACCTATGTAACTACACAGAAATAACTGTAGTAACACATACATTGTAGCTACTAGAGTTTAGCAGCATTGGTTATTACACAAGTGGAAAAAGCCAAGGACAGTGTAATTAGAATAAATATTAAAATACACATTTTTCACTGTGACGTGACCCTGAACATTTACAATCTGACCTTATTTCCTATCATACTATTTTCAATCAGGGCAATATTTTCCAACATCTTTATACATCTTTTGTTTGTTTGAATTACAAAACTTTACTGTAAAGCTGAATAAACAGATACCCGACACTAATTTCTGTTTGGGTGTGAAAATAGTTTTGGATAAAAGCCGTCCTAAATGAGATGGCGGTAATTCAGTTCAGGTAGTGATGAGACCTGCCGGCCCAGGAACGATTATCTGCCTTATTTGGAGGGCGCGTGTCTTCTTGATTCCATTAGCCGTCAACTGCAAGCTGAACAGAGACAACCAAAGCAATTTACTATTCATTAGCATATTTATCATATTTACTCCCCCATTCTCCTCACTCTCTCTCTCTCTGTCTGTCTCTCTCTCTCTCCCTCAAAACATGAATACCCACACACACACACACATGGATGAACAGAAGTTCAGGAGATAATTGGCTGTTAACCCCTGAAGATAAATGAGGTTGTTCAATGGGACCTTTTACCACTAACAAAGGGTGAACTTCCTGTTTGAATCAAAAGGATTTATTTGGATAGGGAGCACATTTCAGACGGGTTTATCCTGTGTTCTATAATTAATGATTTAGGCTATAATCTTTATTAAAACATGAAATACTCATGAAGTCAATTATTTAGTAACAATACCAAGAAAGTTGACCTCCTCTGGAAAATGTGTAGGCCTTAAAAAAAGTTTCACTTCAAGTTATTGTGAGCCTCCTCTTACCAACCATGATAGTGTTTACCCCAAAACGAATGAAAACTCTAAAAGTATTTCTCCATTTCTACTTCCATAGTACTCTAAATAGGGCACAGTATGAGACCATTTAAGCCTTACCTGACCCGGTTTATCAAGGGAGCTTCACCACACACTGCTGAAGAAGAAAAAACATTTTTTTTCTACAACCTCGGAATGTGGCGAGGCAGGGGAAAGAACCCCTCCTGTGTGGATTTTGGAATGGTGTTGTTCTGGGAATCGTGGAAAGCAGGAGCTGACCGAGTCTAACCGGGGGACAAAGAGGTGAGGTGTGCCTAGCTAATTAGGACCTGTTTGCATCTAATCCCTATTCTAATGATGGGTGAGAGGTATCTGAACAATAACACCATGCTCCCTCTCCCCTGGGTTTGAAGACGATCTTAAGGAAAAAGAAGAAATGAGCCCCCTGCCACCAAAACAAAACATCTGCTCCAAGAGATAAGCAAAGACGTTAAATGTGGAGGAATGGAGAGACCAGGCAAGAAGAAGGGATAACGTTTGTGTATAATGTGTGTGCACTTGTGCTTGCGTATGTTAATCACTGAGAATATAGTGGAGAAATGTCATCAAGAGATAATAGTGTTTTGTTTGGCCAATTTCTACTATTTTATGAGTATCTCTGTGCTTCAAGTTTTAAGTGTTAATGTCACGTGCACAAGTACAGTACAATTCCTTTCTTGCAGCTCCAACCCCAATAATGCAGTAATCAATATCAATGTAGCACTAAAAATAACACAAGGTAGAACAAAAACACACAAGAAATATAAATAACAAATAAGAATAACAGGAGGAAGTAAGAAGCTGCATACAGGGTCAGTTCCAATACCATATTTACAATGTGCAGGGCTACGGAAGTGTGGAAATAACATTTTCTGACTCATGGTATGATAAATGGACCTTGTGCTCAATGTCCCTAAATGTAGTCTCAGTGAGCCATACACCATACTACTGAGTAGTGTATCGCATCTGTGCCGTGACTTGAACACCACCCACAAGGGGATGGGATTTGTTATACACGACCAACACACTGGGCTGTGGTTTGTTATTCAGACACTGTCTCACGAAGATAGCACGTACAACTAGAGCTAAACTGCAAGGCTTACGTCCCAAATGGCACCCCATTCCCTATATAGTGCACTACTTTTGACCAGAGCCCTATGGACTCTATAAAGGAATTAGGGTGCCATTTGGGATGCATCCAAGGGTGTCCACCAATATCACTCCAGTTCTAGGAGGGGTCTGTCATTGCATGGGACTGACCCCATGGACACAATGACCACATGATTGGTTGTGGTTCCATGGCAGCTGCCAGCCTGCTTTGAACTGAAGCATTGAAAGAAAATATCTTTAGCACAAAATTCCTTTAGAGACATTTGAACTCATTTCTGGGCAGGTTGTCAGGGCCCACTGTTATTGAAAACTGTATATGCAGCAAGACAGGGCAAGAAGAAGATTAAACCCTAATTCCAGATGACATTAAAGACATGACCTACGGGAAAACTTGAAATCCATTAAATAACCCAATATGCTTCATGAACATGACATGACACCTGTCATATTTTATGTCACGGTAAACAGGGTGATTCAACTGGAACGTATTAGTGACTGACATTCGAGCTGACCAAGTAGACGCATGCAAAGACTCCTATCTACTCTGCAGAGAAGATATTCTATGCAACCGTGACTATGCAAATAAATCAAGTTGGTATTGCTTACCAGGCTAAATAAAAGCAGCACACAAATAAAAATGTTGCTGTCATGGGATAACGATATTGAAATATTCCTTGAAGGGAAACCTAATCTACTTCATTCATGTCGCCTCCCTCTTCATATTCCGTTTAGAAATATACTCAATCTAAAACCCACCACACCATAACTCAGTTTAATCAATAAAACACAAACAAACCTATTATCTTAGGGGGGAAAAAACCTATATCTTGTTTATTTCCTATGAATATATGAAGTGAAGTGGCAAAAATTGTATGGAACATTGCACCACGCCTATGTGTATGAATTGGTTTGATTTCCAAGGATTTCTCAGATTGGCAATTTGATTATTCAAAATGTTGTTTCCACAGACCTACAGCAGTGTTGAAATTGTAGAGGCTGCAGGATGCCTAAGTTGGTGAAGTGTTGCAATGGATGTTATTGATTGCTCTGGGCCGACAAGCCATCAGAGGCCTGAGGCAGGTAATTGCATGATGGACTCCCATACTGTGACTGCAGGGACAGCAGAGAGGCCAACAGAGAGACATTGTCAACTTAATGACCAAAACCATATAGACCACATGGATGATAGCAAACTTATCGGAGTGTTATTTCTGCTGTTTGTGTTAATTAGGTTTTGCAGTAAAATTGTTGTAGCTGTGTCAAAGTGAGACAACTGTACATTTTCTGAGACTGTGAATGTTGCTATTCTGGGCAATACTACATTGTCTGTCATACACTAACCAGTTGGATGGTATCATAGCAACAAGTAGTGAGGATTTTGTGGTTTCTGAATTGTGGTCTGTTTTGGTGGAGCAGAAGATGAAATCCAACTTGAAAGTTGCCAATCAGGGCTGGATGTTTTTGGCAATACTGTGAAATGGTCAAGCTTTTGTGTACCAGAGAGACCAGGATTCAGCTCTTGGATTGAATGAGTCTATTCTGGATTGCCCCCTGAAGTCGGTCTACCTAGAAAAATGGAGGTGGCTTTGTCAGTACTTTTGTATAGCACTAGCTATGGTCAGAATTCTAAACACAACAATACCTTTACCATACCACTTGTAGCCATGACACTGATTTGCCACACAGGGTTATTTTACATTTTATTCAATCCACTTTGAAAGCGTAAAGGGGAAACCGCCACCTCTGCAAAGGCTCTGTAGATATTTGGAGTCCAGGGGCCTTTGTCTTGTGAATAATGCTGAGGTGAGTTAATGGTACGAATCTACCCTAGGGCAGCGGGCAGCATGTCCTGTCGCAGGCTCACCACTGGGAGAGCTTGCCATATAGAAAATAAGACTTTCAGTTTGGCTCTGTTTGTTGCATCATCAAACTGAGTCAAACATTGAAATAAAGCAAATATTTCCAAGGCAACATGTTGACATTTGTAAGTTATTTGAATTAACAGTGAGCTGAATCTTTAAGACGGTTAACTTACGATTATGTCTCTGGTTGAGAGACCAAAGTTCTGCACAGAATCAGGTTTTCCGATGGTTATGCGTTGTACCAACTGATTCAAAACAATAGAGCAATGGTATCAGAACTGCCAGACCAGTATTTCCAACAATACCAACCCCAGTGTGATGAAGTGGAGTAAGACAGATGGGTATACAAAGCGAGCGAGAGTGTGTTTGACTAAAATAAACCAACCTGTGTTTTGGGATTTGATGCCTGAAAGGACTGTTGGCTTGAATGCAGCCAGGAGTGGAGTGAAGCAACAGAAGCATGCCGTACAGGAGTAATAGAGTGGAAGAACGAGAGAAGCTGAGTTCACAACCCTGGTACCCGTGAGAGGAGTCTGTCTGTTAACAATAACGTCAGGCACAGAGTGTAATACAGCAAAACCTCAAGGCTGTCCATGATTTGAAATATCATCCAACATGTGGTCTTCCATTTCAGTTTATGAGCTTGACGTTTTTGGTTGCTCTAGGGCCTTTATCCCCTCCACAACAGGATAACACTAAGCACAAAGGATATGCAATCCTCTGTTTTGATCAACTGTGTTTTTCTTTTCTTCTCAGTCCAATTTTGATTTGTTACGGATTATTTATTTTTTGCTTCTAATAATATTCAGGATTTGATTTATGATCCCCAGTGAACCCCTAATAACCCTGATGCAGGACTATGATCCCCAGTGAACCCCTAATATCCCTGATGCAGGACTATGATCCCCAGTGAACCCCTAATAACCCTGATGCAGGACTATGATCCCCACTGAACCCCTAATAACCCTGATGCAGGATTGTTGCAACTAAATGAGAAACGCAAACATGTGAGTGTACTTTCTTTGTGAAGTGTAATTTGTTTGAACAATATATCTGGTTCTACTAATGAACGCCCTGCAAAGAGCCAGATGTTACAACCTCTTATAACACTGTTGCACGCATTTCCTTGTAAATAATTTGTGGAGAAACTTTTTGGACATTTTAAAGTGTTTATGAAGGTGTCATTAAGCCTTTATAGATGTTTGTATAAAGTAGAATCATACATCTGTACAAAATGATTGCCTCTAATCTTTCCAACTTTGGAATGGGGCACGTCTGGAAACAATACTCTACACTGCTGGTTTCAATACACTACACTGCACAGGAAGTTGGTGACACCTTAATTGGGGAGATGAGGCTCGTGGTAATGCCTGGAGCAGAATGAGTGGAATGGTATCAAATACACCAAACACATGGTTTCCAGGTGTTTGATGCCATTACATTTGCTCCTTTCCGGCCATTATCATGAGTTCGTCCAAGATGGCATAGCAGTTAGACGTCTTTTTGTCCTCGTCTTGTCGTGTCCCGTATATATATATATTTACACCTTTCTTCGCATATCTTTTATATGTTTTATTTTCCAAAAACTCAACTTCAAAACACTTTCCTGCAACCCGCCTCACCAATTAAAAAAGTATTATTTACCTCAAATCTGAAATCCACAATAGAAGCTAGCCAGAAGCTAACCAGAAGCTAGCCAGAAGCTAGCCAGAAGCTAGCCAGAAGCTAACCAGAAGCTAGCCAGAAGCTACCCAGAAGCTAGCCAGTTTACTGGCTAACGTTAGTATTTCAGCTAACCACGGTTTGTGGTCATCAGCTATTCCTTTAGCTCGAAAATCTATCGCCACTTTTGTACAACGCGACTCAGACCAGAACATACCGGACCTATTTTTCTCCATATCCCCGGATTTCAACCGCAAGCTCTGGACATTTACACCTGTATTTCACAGCTAGCTAGCTGCTACCCATGTGTCTATTAGCTTACGTCGATCCCGGAGCAATCATCAATTATTCCGGAGCTAGCCAGCTGAAGAGTTCCATCAGCCACTCCTGGGCTACAATCACCTATCCAGACCCGTTTTACTGCAAATGCGGAGCCCCACCGGGCCTTCACGACTGGACTACCGACGTTATCTGCCCGAGGGAGTTATCCAACTGGCACCTCCGTTGCGACGTTACCTGAATGCCCATCTGCGGCCCGCTAATTGTTAGCTGTCTTATCGGCTGCTATCTGAATAAGTCTATCGGACAATTTTTTTTTTTTTATATACATTTTTATTTTATTATTATTTTATTTTTTCTTGGGTCACTATAACTATATCTATTTTGCCAATTGGATTGATCCCCTCTACCACACGGAACCCCACTAATCTACCGACGGAAACGCACGAGGTGGCTAAAAACAGACCTCCATCCTATGCTACCTTGCTACCGATGGTCCGGCTAGCTGTCTGAATTGCCGTGACCCCAACCAACCTCTACTCACTGGACCCTTATGATCACTCGACTAAGCATGCCTCTCCTTAATGTCAATATGCCTTGTCCATTGCTGTTCTGGTTAGTGTTTATTGGCTTATTTCACTGTAGATCCTCTAGCCCTGCTCACTATACCTTATCCAACCTTTCAGTTCCACCACCCACACATGCGATGACATCACCTGGTTTCAATGATGTTTCTAGAGACAATATCTCTCTCATCATCACTCAATACCTAGGTTTACCTCCACTGTATTCACATCCTACCATACCTTTGTCTGTACATTATACCTTGAAACTATTTTATCGCCCCCAGAAACTTCCTTTTACTCTCTGTTCTAGACGTTCTAGACGACCAATTCTCATAGCTTTTAGCCGTACCCTTATCCTACTACTCCTCTGTTCCTCTGGTGATGTAGAGGTGAATCCAGGCCCTGCAGTGCCTAGCTCCACTCCTATTCCCCAGGCACTCTCTTTTGATGACTTCTGTAACAATAATGGCCTTGGTTTCATGCATGTTAACATTAGAAGCCTCCTCCCTAAGTTTGTTTTATTCACTACTTTAACACTCACACACACACACACAATCCGCCAACCCGGGTGTTCTAGCCGTGTCTGAATCCTGGCTTAGGAAGACCAACAAAAATTCAGAAATGTTCATCCCTAACTACAACATTTTCAGACAAGATAGAACGGCCAAAGGGGGCGGTGTTGCAATCTACTGCAAAGATAGCCTGCAGAGTTCTGTCCTACTATCCAGGTCTGTACCCAAACAATTTGAACTTCTACTTTTAAAAATCCAACTCTCTAAAAACAAGTCTCTCACCGTTGCCGCCTGCTATAGACCACCCTCTGCCCCCAGCTGTGCTCTGGACACCATATGTGAACTGATTGCCCCCCATCTATCTTCAGAGCTCGTGCTGCTAGGCGACCTAAACTGGAACATGCTTAACACCCCAGCCATCCTACAATCTAAGCTTGATGCCCTCAATCTCACACAAATTATCAATGAACCTACCAGGTACCACCCCAAAGCCGTAAACACGGGCACCCTCATAGATATCATCCTAACCAACTTGCCCTCTAAATACACCTCTGCTGTTTTCAACCAAGATCTCAGCGATCACTGCCTCATTGTCTGCATCTATAATGGGAGCCCTGAGACCTGAAACGAGCCCTGAAACACTTCAGCGAGCAGGCCTTTCTAATCGACCTGGCCGGGGTATCCTGGAAGGATATTGATCTCATCCTGTCAGTAGAGGATGCCAGGTTATTTTTTAAGAATGCCTTCCTCACCATCTTAAATAAGCATGCCCCATTCAAGAAATCTAAAACCAGGAACAGATATAGCCCTTGGTTCTCTCCAGACCTGACTGCCCTTAACCAACACAAAAACATCCTATGGCGTTCTGCATTAGCATCGAACAGCCCCCGTGATATGCAACTTTTCAGGGAAGCTAGAAACCAATATACACAGGCAGTTAGAAAAGCCAAGGCTAGCTTTTTCAAGCAGAAATTTGCTTCCTGCAACACAAATTCAAAAAAGTTCTGGGACACTGTAAAGTCCATGGAGAATAAGAACACCTCCTCCCAGCTGCCCACTGCACTGAAGATAGGAAACACTGTGACCACCGATAAATCCACTATAATTGAGAATTTCAATAAGCATTTTTCTACGGCTGGCCATGCTTTCCACCTGGCTACCCCTACCCCGGTCAACAGCACTGCACCCCCCACAGCTACTCGCCCAAGCCTTCCCCATTTCTCCTTCTCCCAAATCCAGTCAGCTGATGTTCTGAAAGAGCTGCAAAATCTGGACCCCTACAAATCAGCCGGGCTAGATAATCTGGACCCTTTCTTTCTAAAATTATCTGCTGAAGTTGTTGCCACCCCTATTACTAGCCTGTTCAACCTCTCTTTCGTGTCGTCTGAGATTCCCAAAGATTGGAAAGCAGCTGCGGTCATCCCCCTTTTCAAAGGGGGGGACACTCTTGACCCAAACTGCTACAGACCTATATCTATCCTACTCTGCCTTTCTAAGGTCTTCGAAAGCCAAGTTAACAAACAGATTACCGACCATTTTGAATCCCACCATACCTTCTCCACTATGCAATCTGGTTTCAGAGCTGGTTATGGGTGCACCTCAGCCACGCTCAAGGTCCTAAACGATATCTTAACCGCCATCGATAAAAAACAATACTGTGCAGCCGTATTCATTGACCTGGCCAAGGCTTTCGACTCTGTCAATCACCACATCCTCATCGGCAGACTCGATAGCCTTGGTTTCTCAAATTATTGCCTTGCCTGGTTCACCAACTACTTCTCTGATAGAGTTCAGTGTGTCAAATCGGAGGGTCTGTTGTCCGGGCCTCTGGCAGTCTCTATGGGGGTGCCACAGGGTTCAATTCTTGGACCGACTCTCTTCTCTGTATACATCAATGATGTCGTTCTTGCTGCTGGTGAGTCTCTGATCCACCTTTACGCAGACGACACCATTCTGTATACTCATGGCCCTTCTTTGGACACTGTGTTAACAACCCTCCAGGCGAGCTTCAATGCCATACAACTCTCCTTCCGTGGCCTCCAATTGCTCTTAAATACAAGTAAAACTAAATGCATGCTCTTCAACCGATCGCTGCCTGCACCTGCCCGCCTGTCCAACATCACTACTCTAGACGGCTTTGACTTAGAATATGTGGACAACTACAAATACCTAGGTGTCTGGTTAGACTGTAAACTCTCCTTCCAGACTCACATCAAACATCTCCAATCCAAAGTTAAATCTAGAATTGGCTTCCTATTCCGCAACAAAGCATCCTTCACTCATGCTGCCAAACATACCCTTGTAAAACTGACCATCCTACCAATCCTCGACTTCGGTGATGTCATTTACAAAATAGCCTCCAATACCCTACTCAATAAATTGGATGCAGTCTATCACAGTGCCATCCGTTTTGTCACCAAAGCCCCATATACTACCCACCACTGCGACCTATACGCTCTCGTTGGCTGGCCCTCGCTTCATACTCGTCGCCAAACCCACTGGCTTCATGTCATCTACAAGACCCTGCTAGGTAAAGTCCCCCCTTATCTCAGCTCGCTGGTGACCATAGCAGCACCCACCTGTAGCACACGCTCCAGCAGGTATATCTCTCTGGTCACCCCCAAAACCAATTCTTCCTTTGGCCGCCTCTCCTTCTAGTTCTCTGCTGCCAATGACTGGAACGAACTCAAAAATCTCTGAAACTGGAAACACTTATCTCCCTCACTAGTTTTAAGCACCAGATGTCAGAGCAGCTCACAGATTACTGCACCTGTACATAGCCCATCTATAATTTAGCCCAAACAAGTACCTCTTTCCCTACTGTATTTATTTATTTATTTATTTTGCTCCTTTGCACCCCATTATTTCTATCTCTACTTTGCACATTCTTCCACTGCAAATCTACCATTCCAGTGTTTTACTTGCTATATTGTATTTACTTCGCCACCATGGCCTTTTTTTTTGCCTTCGCCTCCCTTATCTCACCTCACTTGCTCACATTGTATATAGACTTATTTTTCTACTGTATTATTGACTGTATGTTTGTTTTACTCCATGTGTAACTCTGTGTTGTTGTATGTGTCGAACTGCTTTGCTTTATCTTGGCCAGGTCGCAATTGTAAATGAGAACTTGTTCTCAACTTGCCTACCTGGTTAAATAAAGGTGAAATAAAATAAAATAAATAAAAATGAGACGTTCTTCCCTTAGCAGCCTCCTGTGCTGTACTGCTGGTTTCAATACACTACACTGCTGGTTTCAATACTCTACACTGCTGGTTTCAATACTCTATACTGCTGGTTTCAATACTCTATACTGCTGGTTTCAAGGTGCTCATCTGATGCTCCTCGTTCTACGAATTACACAGCAAAGCTCTCTCCCTGAAGCAACATTAATGGCCCATGATGCAAAACTGCCTAAAGGGAACAGCCATGTTACGATGGTTTCAGTGTGGGCTCTCTGAAAGCCAGCGGTCATGTAAGGCTATTATGTTTGATACATAGTTCTCCCTCCCTCACATCCCACTTCTCCCTGATACACCAGCAGGCGCTTGCACGTACGCTACCAGACACATTGATCATACCGCGAACATATATGCAAGGTTAATACATTTGAAGTTAAGATAAAGCCACAAATGATTATGTATCACAACTTTTTCTTAATTGTGATCATTGGCATACCAATTACTGACATACTGTACATACTGCAGTGCTAAAACAGTGACATATTAAGTGAATTTTAACATTGAACAACTTCTACCTCTGTGGAATTCTCTATCCTCTTTCAGAGACAGGTGAATGTTCCAGTAAAAGATGATTAACGATCACAATGTTGATAATCTCCCCTCTCCAGGTTAAGAGTCACATAATGGATTCATATTCTTGTCAGCGCTGATGAATGGGAGGATGGGGGGGCCTACAGGATGAGCAGTTCATCTTTCTCTCTGAAAGCTTAACTGTTCTCAGATACGGAATCAAAGAGAGGAGGCACATGCCTGGGATTCCTCATTTCATCCCTCACAATGATTTATGGAATGTGCTGGACCTGGGCTGTGTTTCAAACGGCACCCTATTCCCTATGTTATTCAGTAGTGCACTATATAGGGAACAGGGGGCCATTTGGGACATGACCCTGGACTCTAGTTGTTTCTACTCAGTGTCGATTATATTGTACCAAATGGGCTGTATTCTTGACACCTGGTCTTTATCCTATCGATGGCACTCTCCTCTTGCTAAGGAAAAGAAACAGCTCCCAGTTCAGCCAGAAAAGTCTGTAACCTTGACAACCACTTGTTTTTGATTCGTATTGCTCATGTTTGGTTGGACTGCAGAGAACATTATTATCAGCGTCATGTTGTTGTTTTTCCAGTAGTAGCCTAAGAAAGAGGTAACAGTGCGAAAACCAACCTACAGTGTTTGCTACAGTCTGAACACATTCTGAACTCGACAGCTGTGAGAAGCCTTGGAGGCACAGCTCCATCATGAGTGACTAGGAGCACCTGTTCTATTTCTGCCGGACACTATTTGTCTGCAGAAATGGTTTATGTTCCGCCAACCCGCCTCCCACTCCACTCGTTCAAGCCTGCTGGTACGGAGTGAGCTTCGGAATTCTAAAACACGCTTTCTCACCAGCTTTCTCACTGGCTAACAATGACAGGTGAAAGTAAGTGAATGAACTTCTGACCAGGAGCATGACTTCATCTTGCATCGATTTTCGGGAGTCAAAGGAGTTAGCTTTGTTTTTCATATTGTAGCGGTTCACAGTCAAAGTATATCTGCCATCAGGTAATTCATCTTGCAGTCGTTACTGACAGCAGTAAAAAAAATATGCGTCTCCATCCCATCTATAACGTGTATGCACCTGTGCTCCATATCTACGCACCCAGTTATCCCATCACATTCATGGCCTGCTTTGCAAGCTGTGAATGGCATGGAGTGGAAGCGTACTCCTCCCCTCATTATGATGCATTTAAAACCCTGGGAGCGGATGCACTGGTACGCTGATTAAACAATGGCTGATAGCCAGGGCCGCTTCTGCGCCTCTCCCACGTTACGACACCTCAATGTCACGACACAGCGATGCTCATCCTCCATCCTGCCTGGTTTCTCTGCTCCATGTGAATCCCTGTGACTGTTTCAGTGATCACCCAAGCCAGGCTGATCCTTTCCATGTATGTTTTTCTTCCCGAAACTGGCACAAAGAGGAAGGCGATACTCATTTCTCAACAACTACAACTTCCAACTTAATTTACTAAGCCATACTGTTGAAAACATTTCCAACATTTTTTATGGCTGTGTGGCCTACGTGGAAATCTTAATTTATATTGGCTACTTTACAATCTCTGTCACCATATCAAGTAACTACTCTGTTTTTTTTTAGTAGACGAATTCATTCGACAAAGGCAAAATCCAACAGTAAGCTGATAAGGGGAGCTACCTCTCTCTACTGCTCCTCCCTACCTTCAGGCTATGGTCAAAGCCTACACCCCAAACCGAGCACTCCATTCTGCCAACTCTGGTCTCTTGACCCTCCCAACCCTCCCGCTCAGCCTAGTCAAAGTTCTTCTCTCCGCTGTCCTGATATTATGGGGAAGCTTGTTCCACCACTGGGGTGCCAGGACAGCGGAGTCCCTGCAGATCTTCCCAAAACATCTGAACCCCCCCCTCTTTTCCTACTAACACGGACATTGCTGATAACTACTTTGTTGAGGGAAAATGTAATTTGCTATGAATGTGAGATGTTGTTGTCTAACCTAGCTATTTAAGATGAATGCACTAAAGTATGAGTATGTAGCTCTGGGTAAGAGTGTCTGCTAAATGACTAATCTGTAAAATGTTAAATGTAAATGTCCTATGTCTCTGCCATGCATCTGCTTAATGACATAAGTTCTAAATGAACCAGACTCATTATTGCTGGCATTCTGTGACACCAAAGCAGATGCCTCTTTGAGGAAATTATTGCCTTATAAAACTTAGTTTTAATGGATAGGCTGTCATTACTTCAGAGAACCTCTTCAGAGTCAGGAACAAGCACAGAGACCAACTCAATTAATCACACCGAGACTGATTCACCAGAGGCTCAAGATGGTGGCTTTGTACCTGGATGCTCATTATGCTTCTATTCTTGATTTATGAAAACAAAATGGCGCCTTAAATGTTTGGCCCATTGTGCACAGCTGATGCTCACCATTTATCATGTTAATTGGCTTTCCCCACTTTGTTGTGCTGATCTGCTCTTTTTGAAATCAATCTTTCATTTGATACCTGGGGATATTTCTACTAAGCTAACATATGGAATTGTTTTAAGATTGTCATACCATGGATAAGTACAGTGCCTTCAGAAAGTATTCACACCCCTTGACTTTTTCCACATGTTAAAGCCTGAATTTTAAATTACTTCAATTGAGATGTTTGGTCACGGGCCTACCCACAATACCCCATAATGTCAAAGTGGAATTATGTTTTTCAAAACGTTTACAAATTAATTAAAAATGAAAAGCTTACATTTCTTGAGTCAATAAGTATTCTACCCCTTTGTTATCACAAGCCTTAATATGGCCAGGCACGACTCCAACACCATCATTAAATTTGCTGCTGACCAAACAGTGGTAGGCCTGATCACCAACAACGATGAGACAGCCTATAGGGAGGAGGTCAGAGACCTGACCGTGTAGTGCAAGGTCAACAACCTCTCCCTCAACGTGATCAAGACAAAGGAGATGATCGTCGACTACAGGATGACCGAGCACTCCCCCATTCTCATCGAGGGGGCTGTAGTGGAGCAGGTTGAGAGCTTTAAGTTCCTTGGAGTTCACATCCCCAACAAACTAGCATGGTCCAAGCACACCAAGATAGTCGTAAAGAGGGCACAGATCCTCAAAAAGTTTTACAGCTGCACCATCGAGAGCATCCTGACGGGTTGCATCACTGCCTGGTATGGTAACTGCTCAGCCTCTGACCACAAGGCACTGCAGAGGGTAGTGCTTATGGCCCAGTACATCACCGGGGCCAAGCTTGCTTCCATCCAGGACCTCTATACCAGGCGGTGTCAGAGGAAAGCCCTAAAAATTGTCAAAGACTCCAGCCACCCTAGTCATAGATTCTTCTCTCTGCTACTGCACGGCAAGCGGTACCGGAGCGCCAAGTCCAGGTCCAAGAGGCTCCTAAATAGCTTCTACCCCAAGCCATAAGACTTCTGAACAGCTAATCAAATGGCTACCCAGTCTATTTGCATTGCCCCTCCCCCTCCCTATTTGGAACACTGCTGCTACTCCCTGTTATTATCTATGCATAGTCACTTTAATAACTCTACCTACATGTACATATTACCTCAATTACCTTGACACCGGTGCCCCTGCACATTGACATTGACTCTGTATCGGTACCCCCTGTATATAGCCCTAGCTATTGTTATTTACTGCTGCTCGTTAATTATTTGTTATTCTCATCTCTTAATTTTTTTTGGTGGGGGGGTATTTTCTTAAAACTGTATTGTTGGGGTTAAGGGCTTGTAAGTAAACATTTCACTGTAAGGTCTAAATCTGTTATATTCGGCGCATGTGACAAATACAATTTGATTTGATTTGATTTGAATACTGTAAGTTCAGGAGTACAAATGTGCTTAACAAGACACGTAATAAGTTGCAATAATAGTGTTTAATATGATTTCTGAATGACTACCTAATCTCTGTACCCTACACATACAATTATCTATAAGATCCCTCAGTCGAGCAGTGAATTTCAAACACAGATTCAAACACAAAGACCAGGGAGGTTTTCCAGAACTACTTCCATTTTTTTTTTTACAGTGACTGGGTTACCTTCAGACGAGTCCCATGACACTGGTGGTCGTAATGCAAAACGGAGACCACCATCGTGTTCGTTCGAGTCTCCTCTTTCCATAGAGCTGTCATATTAGTTTATATCCCATGGTTCGGACGTTACACACGTTTTCATGAGAAGACTTATTTTCGGGATGTCTCCTGGTCTGACATTCAGCGCAGTAGCTCTGCCACGTTCCACTGCAGATGTGGAAGGCCAAGATAGGCATATGCAGTGGATTGAGATGCAGGGACCCAGTCAAAGGGAAAAAAAATATGGAAGTAGTTCTGGAAAACCTCCCTGGTCTTTGTGTTTGAGTGGTTAACAAAGAAACAGGTACTCCAATGTGAAAATTTAGAGTTATTTACAGTATGTAACATTAGTTGTGATACAAACATTGGGCTAAATGTTTCGATTTTTAATACATTCTAAAGCTGCATGATGCCACTCTAATGCATTTTTTTTTAAAGATGCGTCAAAGGCTTAAGCTCTGCTTTGTTTTTTTGCTCAGGCTGTACACACTTCATCAGTCTCTCATTCACAATTGGACAAGCACTTGATAATGCCTCGAATTTCCAGGCTGCATTCCCTTCGTGTGGCCATAATCCCCCTAAAAAAGTAATGCCTTTTGTGGCCAGTAGCCGTTATGCCCTTGGGCTGAATATAATAATTATAATTCCCTTGTCCCAGCTGCCTGTTGAAGCACCTCTCATTCACGTGGCTCTCCGTCACGTGATCAGGTATTTCTCTCAGGCTACAAGTGCAGACAGACACATCGGGGAAGCAACTGCGCGTGTCCTTATCCAATTCCAAGCCGCATATTGAAGATATTGGAAGAACAGTCTACATTTACTTTTCGTCAGCTAAGAAGATGAGTAGGCCTAACGAACATCAAAAGCACTAGCCTATGTCAATCTACTATCACCCATAGTGCAAAACTTGACCTTTTCTATTCTGTGTGAGAAATAAATATTCCAAACATAGTCCGGGACAGTTGTGGGATGCGATAGATCCCAAATTAATAGAACCACTAGCATTTAAAAAACTATTTTAAGCAATGAGCCTGACGCAACAGATGAGAACGTTTAGCTTAAAATGTTGATAAACTATTAGTGTCACGTTCCTGACCTGTTTTCTGTTGTTTTGTATGTGTTTAGTTGGTCAGGACGTGAGCTGGGTGGGAATTCTATGTTGTGTGTCTAGTTTGTCTGTTTCTATGTCCAGCCTAATATGGTTCTCAATCAGAGGCAGATGGTAATCGTTGTCCCTGATTGAGAATCATATATAGGAGGCTTGTTTTGTGTTGGGATTTTGTGGGTGTTTGTTTCCTGTCTCTGTGTTTGTGTTCTGCACCAGATAGGACTGTCTCGACTTTCACATTTGTTGTTTTTGTATTGTTGTAAGTGTTCACCGTTTATGTTCAAATTAAACATGTTGAACACTAACCGCGCTGCATTTTGGTCCTCTCCTTCATCTCAGGAAGAAAGTCGTTACAGAAACACCCACCAAACCCGGACCAAGCAGCGTGGCAACGGGCAGCAGCAACAGCAGCAGCGGTACAAGGAGGAATGGACATGGGAGGAGATTCTGGACGGAGAAGGACCCTGGGCAGAGCCAGAGGAGTGTCGCCGTCCCAAAGCGGAGCTGGAGGCATCAAAAGCGGAGAGGCGGCATTATGAGGCGCTTGCAAGGCAGAGTGGCTGGAAACCCGAGAGGCTCACCCAAAAATTTCTTGGGGGGGGGCTAAAGGGGAGTGTGGCGAAGCCGGGTTGGATACCTGAGCCAACTCCCCGGGCTAACCGTGGAGTGAGAGAGCGTCGTACTGGTCAGACACCGTGTTATGCGGTAAAGCGCACGGTGTCCCCAGTACGCGTGCTTAGCCCAGTGCGGGCTATTCCACCTTGCCGCACTGGTAGGGCTAGGTTGGGCATCGAGCCGGGTGCCATGAAGCCGGCCCAACATATCTGGCCTCCAGTACGTCTCCTCGGGCCGGCGTACATGGCACCAGCCTTACAGGTGGTGTCCCCGGTTCGCCTGCATAGCCCAGTGCGGGCTATTCCACCTCGCCGCACTGGCAGGGCTACGGGGATCATTCAACCTGGTAAGGTTGGAGAGGCTCGGTGCTCAAGAGCGCGTGTCCTCCTTCACGGTCCGGTATATCCGGCGCCACCTTCCCGCCCCAGCCCAGTACCACCAGTGCCTACACCACGCACCAGGCTTCCAGTGCATCTCCAGAGCCCTGTTCCTCCTCCCCGCACTCGCCCTGAGGTGCGTGCCCTCAGCCCGGTACCTCCAGTTCCGGCACCACGCATCAGGCCTATAGTGCGTCTCAGCCGGCCAGAGTCTGCCGTCTGCCCAGCGGTGCCTGAACTGCCCGTCTGCCCAACGCCGCCTGCACTGCTCGTCTGCCCAGCGCCGTCTGAGCCATCCGTCTGCCCAGCGCCGTCTGAGCCATCCGTCTGCCCAGCGCCGTCTGAGCCATCCGTCTGCCCAGCGCCGTCTGAGCCATCCGTCTGCCCAGCGCCGTCTGAGCCATCCGTCTGCCCAGCGCCGTCTGAGCCATCCGTCTGCCTAGCGCCATCTGAGCCATCTGTCTGCCCAGCGCCATCTGAGTCATCCGTCTGCCACGAGCCATTAGAGCCGCCCGTCTGTCCCGAGCCATTAGAGCCGTCCGTCAGTCAGGAGCCGCTAGAGCCGTCCGTCAGTCAGGAGCCGCCAGAGACGCCAGCCAGTCAGGAGCTGCCAGAGACGCCAGCCAGTCAGGAGCTGCCAGAGACGCCAGCCAGTCAGGAGCTGCCAGAGCCGCCAGCCGGTCAGGAGCTGCCAGAGCTGCCCTACAGTCATGAGCTGCCCTACAGTCATGAGCTGCCCTACAGTCATGAGCTGCCCTCCAGTCATGAGCTGCCCTCCAGTCATGAGCTGCCCTCCAGTCATGAGCTGCCCTCCAGTCATGAGCTGCCCTCCAGTCATGAGCTGCCCTCCAGTCCGGAGCTGCCACTCAGTCCGGAGCTGCCACTCAGTCCGGAGCTGCCACTCAGTCCGGAGCTGCCACTCAGTCCGGAGCTGCCACTCAGTCCGGAGCTGCCACTCAGTCCGGAGCTGCCACTCAGTCCGGAGCTGCCATTAGTCCGGAGTTGCCCCTCTGTCCTGAGCTACCTCTCTGTCCTGAGCTACCTCTCTGTCCTGAGCTACCTCTCTGTCCTGAGCTACCTCTCTGTCCTGAGCTACCTCCTAAATCATGTGGGGGCCTTGGGGAGGATTCTTAGGCCAAGGTCGTGGGCGAGGGTCGCCACTCAAAGGACGTTAAGGAGGGGGACAAAGACAGTGGTGGAGTGGTGTCCTCGTCCTGCGCCGGAGCCGCCACCGTGGACAGATGCCCACCCAGACCCTCCCCTTGAGTTTTAGGGGTGCGCCCGGAGTTCGCACCTTGAGGGGGGGGTTCTGTCACGTTCCTGACCTGTTTTCTGTTGTTTTGTATGTGTTTAGTTGGTCAGGACGTGAGCTGGGTGGGAATTCTATGTTGTGTGTCTAGTTTGTCTGTTTCTATGTCCAGCCTAATATGGTTCTCAATCAGAGGCAGATGGTAATCGTTGTCCCTGATTGAGAATCATATATAGGAGGCTTGTTTTGTGTTGGGATTTTGTGGGTGTTTGTTTCCTGTCTCTGTGTTTGTGTTCTGCACCAGATAGGACTGTCTCGACTTTCACATTTGTTGTTTTTGTATTGTTGTAAGTGTTCACCGTTTATGTTCAAATTAAACATGTTGAACACTAACCGCGCTGCATTTTGGTCCTCTCCTTCATCTCAGGAAGAAAGTCGTTACAATTAGGCTATTTATTAACATTATAAGCACAGCAATGCACACATGGCAGTAGGCTATAAGCGCGAATGTTCCATTAGCAGGAAAGCACCATTCTCAAAAGTGACCACAAAGGCAATTATGCATGTAATGCTTATATTATAAAGGTGCATTTTTATGGTGAAAATGATCTTCCCCAAACTTGAAACTCATGCGCTGCGTATGTATGACAGTTAGGCTCTACACCCATTGTAAAGCGGATTAATGTGCTTAAAAGTTATTTGGCCACTTTAGTTGTGATACAAACATTATGAAAACGTATAGGCCCATGGGCTATGCTACATGAGATGTGCGACAATGATTAAAAAAACTTTTTTTTAAAGCATGCCCTGTTTGCCTTAAACTTCATTCACAAGTGATAATATATCATTCAGAAGTGATAGGCTAATATTGTCACACATCATACTATTCTTGATTTAATCTTGTCTTTACATACAGTATACTAAATAATATATGTGTGATATTTGTTTTGATTTAGAATGGACCAGTATCATGCACCTGTCTCGAAACAGGGGAAGTGGGAAGAAAATACATCTCATTTATGCACTTAAATAGCGAATGGAGGACGCTTTTATCGTGGTTCATTTTCATGCCAGCCAGGTAAGCTACACTCCTGTTTTAAAGAGAAGCAATATGCTCAATATTAGGAAGGTTGAGAAATAAATATAGATGATCAATTACATCGGCATTGATGTCAGAGTGATTAGAGGGACAATAGAGTGCGGAGTACCAGGCAGTTAGCAAGTTTGGTAGGCTACTAATGACCATCAGCAGCATCAGAGCTTGGAGAAGCCTAATTACTGTAACTAAACGGTCACATGGAATTTGACTGCCATCATGACTCGTGACAGCCGGTGTGGCGGTAATACGGTCACCGTTACAGCCTAGTCTGAATACTTTTCCAATGTACAGTAATTTAGCACATTTCCTCTTACAGTTGTCCCACGGACCAGGATTTGAGAGCCAGCACCAAAACATTAGACTGAAATTTGCGTGATTGGCTTCTCTGTGTCAGCATCATTCAGTGGAGATATGTTGTGCTATCTTTCATCAGCTCCTCCTGAGGTTTCACAGTGCTGAGGCAGTGTCAGGTGCAGTCTGTTATTCTCCCCCCTTTCTCCTCCTAAAGCAGACGGAGTCAGCTGCTCTCTTGGCACTCCAAAGCCCAGGTGTGACAGGTGCACAGCTGTGCATCTGTGTCAGCGTCTGCAGCCTAGTCACAGCGCCCCAACTCTATGGGGATGAGAGAGGCTGTGCTCCAGAATAGACATGGACAAAAGCTCAATGTTCTGTGTCATTGGCAGAGAAACTAAGCTATGTTGTTCAGTAATCTACAAGGTATCCACTAGTAGGGAGGCTAGTGGATTAATGTCTTTATTTTTTCTAATTAAATCAGGAAATCCGATGATTCCTCTTCCAAACATGCTGACAGCTGTAACTACTGTAACTTGTTTTATGGGCCAGTCCTTTCAGGAAAACTCACTTGGGACACATAAAATAATACTTAATACAATAAATAATATATGCCGTTTTGGCAGAAGCTGTTAGTCATGCGGGAACCCATTTTGTTCTTGGTCTCAGGACTTGAACCCACTATCCTGGTATAGCAAGAACCATGCTCTACCAACTGAGCTAAACTGAAGAACTTCAAAGAACTCAGACTTTTTGTTTTATGTGTTGTTCCAGTACGCGGGTGCAGTACAGTTCACAGACACTCATGGACTGCACTTAAATGTGGCCTGGGTTTTGATTTGGCCTGGGTAAACCTAAGGCGGTAAACCACAACCATTCCCCCACGTCAAGCCCTCGAGAAACCTGTCAGCTTGGATTCGTATAAAAGTGTTGGACTGTAACTTGAAGAGTGCTTTTATGTGCATCTATACCACAATGAGAACCCTGTTCCACATTGTGAAAGCCATTGCTCTAGCCTCAGTATCTCTTGCTCCACTAGTGAATAATTAAAAGCACTTAGTGTGTTACTGTCACCGACCACTAAATGCTCTTGCCCAGTCAGCCCTTTTGACCCATGTTGGAGATACTATGGCTCAACCTTCTGGGCCAGTGTAGCCTAGTTACTCCAGAGTCTAATGAACAGTCTCTGAAAGAGAGCATGTAATAATTACTCTGATGAAAGAATAACCATTGAGATGAAATTAGGAACCGACATCAATTGGAAAGTAGAGACCCTGAGATGGATCAAGACAATCCACATCCGTGCATTTTATTCTCTATTTTTCTGCTTCTGTCAGAAGATACTGTATAAAAGGTTAAGTATGGTGTGGTATGGTGTTGATCATTGATCCTTTGTAGACTCCTGTGGATTTTAATTGGTTTCCAGTACATTTTTGTCCACTCGGAAAACACACATGGATTTTATATTATGTACTGGGAAACACTTGCGATTGATAATAGCAATCAATGGTCTTTCTGAAGAGTCTTCTGATTGACACTCATTAGTATGTGCTACGTTCGCAATAAGTAGAAAAACCTATTGACCTTCCACTCATGGCATATTGTCTATTTGATTGGCCTGACGATTCTGTGGTTATGCAGAGAGGAATCTGACCCACTCCTTCACCTGGCCTGACGCCGGTGCCATATCGATCCACCAAGCTGTTTGTGGACAGATACTGCAATTGGTGCTTCAAACAAGGTACTGTGGTTCATTATATAGACCCACCACTGTTTGTGATAAGGGGTTTTCTGTCGCTGGTTGATTGGACTACAGATTACCTTTTCCTCAGAGTGCTGTCCAGGATTCTGGTCAGGCAGTGGTGGGTGTTCGACTTTGAGATGACTTTGCATCTTCACCAGTGTCAGGGCCTTCGAATACTCTTGAAGTGGACTTTGTGAATACTTTGTTATACTTTGTTCCCCAAAGAGGAGGAGAAAAAGGAAACCTGTTGTTATCTGACAGGACTTTGTTTGATCACAGCATAGCCCCCATCCCTGCAATGTCGATGGAATGTTTGAAGAATTGAAGTCTCAGAACATGAGTTGAAGTGAAACTTTGAATGTCTGTTTCTATACCTAACATCACCTCATGGCAATGTCTTTCTAAAGAATATGAGTTACATGATGTTTCGTGCAGACAACAGCACTCTTGAGTTGTTTAACAAATGACAGACTGCCACTGAGGTAAAAAATAAAATCAGGTGTCAGAAATAGCCACAGTCACATACTACAGTATAATGTAGGAGCTTCCAAATACATGGTGCTCCAATGTAGTTGTTATATTATTGAGCAGGCAGCATTAGCTGCATATAGGGGAGTAGGTTGTCCCCAGGGGTTAATTACTTGCTTACGTTGATTGATCCTGAAATACAGATCTGCATGTCAACACTAATGTATTAAGACAATGCTGCATCAATCATTTTGGAGTTTCCGTAGCCTACCGTCACAGTACTGGATCCTCAATCAAGACAACATTTGTTTGTAAGCCTCTGTTCAGAGCAAAAGCACTTATTATATTCCTGGAATAATCCCTTCAGTATTTCCATAATACAGTTAAAATTATCCCATGATACAATATAACAAATATCCATCATTGGCTTGCTTGCCTTTTCATCTCCTATAGACAACACTTTAAAGCAACATTGGTTGGCTATCACCACATACCCCACAGCCCTTCATCTCTTGGACAACCTGATACCAAAGTTCACAACAAGGTAAATTATAGGGTTGCAAAATCCTGGGAACTTTCAATAAATTTAATCTGATTTCTTCCAGAAATCCTGTAAAGGATTCCAGATTTCCTGCCTATTCCCTCCTGATTCTGGGAATCTTCCAACCCGGATTTATGTAAAACCAGGGAATTTATTTAAAGTTCCCGGAACTTTGCAATCCTAGTCAATTCATCTTGCTCTTGCCATGTTGTGGTGGCACATTGCATGTTATGGTGGCTGAGAATGAATCAGGTGTGTGAAGCCTGCGAGGTTAACTTTCTGATTAAACTTTGCTCTTCATGTATTCCAGTTTGATTACAACTGTGTTACGGATCGTCTGATGTTTCTGTTTTACATGAAATGCAGCCTAACTTTGTGCTTCGGTGTGGCAGATGTAGACACAGTCACGGCAGAGGGATTTTCCAGCCTTGACAGGTGTGTGCCGAGGCTAGCCTCGGGTCAAACTGTGTATTAGCTGTAAACAGACATGCCCATTATGGGGGAGATAGAGAGAGAGAGCAAATATGGAACACACAACACCGGTCCAAAGTCCCATGTGTGCATTAGCATATAGCATGTTGGAAATGTGTCAGTTTGAACCATACAATAATGTAACATTTCCTCAAACTCTTACAGCACATCACATACTGTCTAGTGTGTCTCAAAAGTTGAATCCTGGGGCCATATGTATCAAGTGTCTCAGAGTAGGAGTGTTGATTTAGGATCAGTTTAGCCCCTTCAGATCACAATGAATATGATTACATGAACAAGGGGGACCTGATCCTAGATCGGCAATCCTACTCTGAGGCGCTTGATACATATGGCCCCAGACCACATTTTGTTGATGTATTACTGATGTATTACTGATGTTCCTGAATTAATCATCAGTATATAACCCAGATTAACATCTGGGATGCTATGGAACAGATCCATGACAGTCCTTGCTTTATTTTCCTCCAAAGGTAATATTGGGCAATTCTTCTGATAAGCTCATAGACTAATATTAAATGTTCAATTAACTTTTTATGGCTGCAGGGGCAGTATTGAGTCGCTCTGTTTAAGGTGCCCATTTCAAACGGCCTCGTACTCAATTCTTGCTCGTACAATATGCATATTATTGTTATTATTGGATAGAAAACACTCTCTAGTTTCTATAGCCGTTTGAATTATGTCTCTGAGTGGAACAGAACTCATTCTACAGCACTTTTCCTGATATGGAGTGAGATTTCAGAAATCTTGGCCCCTGCTCCCAGGTCAGTTCATAAGTCCCTGTGAATGCTATGATGCTACAAACACTGCCTACGCCTTCCTCTAGATGTCAGTAAGAGGTGACAATTTGAATGGAGTCGATTGCGCAATCAGGGCCTGTATAAAAGCCCAAAGACCGGATGTACCGTTCTTTTCCTGCTGCGCCTGACGCACGATGTACGTCGGACCTGCTCTCTTTCCAAGCTTGGGTTTAGCCAGTAATATTTCGCCGGTCATGTTTTTACTCGTTATAGGTGTTAAAAACATCATAAGGTAGTTAATTTAAACCGTTTTATAGCAATTTATATCCGTTTAGTGCGATTTTGAGGCATTGCTTTGTGTTGCACTTTGAAGCGCCGGGCACATTTCGGGGTCCCGGTCGAACGTTAGTGGGCATTTCGACGGACAAGAGGACATCTTTCGACCAAAAGAAGATTAGACCCAAGAAAGGATACATTGCCCAAGATTCTGATGGAAGATCACCTCATAGTAAGAAATATTTAAGATGATAAATCGTTGTTCTGTCGAAAAATTTTAAACGCATATTCCGCCATTTTCTTTGGTATAGCTTCGCTTGGCGAACCCTGTATTGCACAGTAAGGATAATTTTAGAAATGTAATTCAGCGATTGCATTAAGAACTAATTTGTCTTTCGATAGCTGTCCAACTTATATTTTTTTAGTCAAGTTTATGAATAGTTAATCATGAGACAAGATCACTGCTAAAGATGGCGCCCGACATTTTCAGGCTAGTTTTGCTAGTATTGGCATTGTATAACCACGTTTTTTTGTGGCTAAATATGCACATTTTCGAACAAACTCTATATGTATGTTGTAATATGATGTTACAGGAGTGTCATCGGAAGAATTCTGAGAAGGTTAGTGAAAAAATTAATATATTTTGGCGATGATTACGTTATCGCTCTCTTTGGCTTGAATCAATGCTCGGGTAACGTTTGCACATGTGGTATGCTAATATAACGATTTATTGTGTTTTCGCTGTAAAACACTTAGAACATCTGAAATATTGTCTGAATTCACAAGATCTGTGTCTTTCCATTGCTGTGAGCTGTGTATTTTTAAGAAATGTTTTATGATTAGTAATTAGGTAATTCTCGTTGCTCTCTGTATTTATTCTAGTCGAGTTGTGATGGTGGGTGCAATTGTAAACTATGATTTATACCTGAAATATGCACATTTTTCTAACAAAACCTATCCTATACAATAAATATGTTATCAGACTGTCATCTGATTAGGTTTTTTCTTGGTTAGTGGCTATCAATATCTTTATTTGGCCGAATTGGTGATAGCACCTGATGGAGTAAGAAACTGATGGAGTTAGAAAAGTGGTGTCTTTTGCTAACGTGGTTAGCTAATAGATTTACATATTTTGTCTTCCCTGTAAAACATTTTAAAAATCTGAAATGGTGGCTTTATTCACAAGATCTGTATCTTTCATTTGGTGTCTTGGACTTGTTAATGTGTGAAAGTTAAATATTTAAAAAATATATTTTTTTGAATTTCGCGCCCTGCACTTTGAGCTGGATGTTGTCATAGGTGTACCGACCTCGGGCTTGCAGCCATAAGAGGTTTTAATTAAAAAGGAAATATGTAAGGTGGGTATACATATTATAGTGTAACCAGCAAAAAATTTGAATATTTCTGGTTTATTTGATCACAACACTATTGTTGCTACTGTATGAAAATAGGTAAATCATTTCCTTTCCCCAAGCAATGGCATAGGCAATTTAGATCTGAGAAGGTGTTATTGAACACATCTCAAAAGGCGTAATAAAATAAAAGTAAAATCAAATGCTAGGGAAACAAAGTCCCTGCCTCCATATGATGAATACGTAACAGAGATTTCGGTGGGGAGGAAAACATCACAAATTTTATTTGAATTGAGCGGCAAAAATTTCAATGGAAAGATATTCAGCAGCCTAATATGCATTGTGAAAGCTGAGGAGATACAGAAACACTTTTGAGGAGCCTGAACATAGTGTAACATACAGCACATAATAATCACAGTGTAACATACAGCACAAAATAATCACAGTGTAACATACAGCACATAATAATCACAGTGTAACATACACCACATAATAATCATAGTGTAACATACCAGCTGATTCATGATTTCGACAGGCTGCCTGTCTGTCTCGTCCCGACACGTTCATTACTATGGGACAGCTGGAGATCAACAATTGTGCAAATGTCGGAGAGACAGCAAGGTTTATAGATATCTCCACTGTTGAAAACTAAATGCTTTCTATAGTGGAGATCAAGTTTATAAATTGCCTGGCTGGGCTGATGAGACAGTGGATTGCCAGTCAGATGGAACAGAGTAAATAGGCATTTTTTTTTTTTTTTTTTTTTTTTTAAATTTTACCCCCTTTTCTCGTGGTATCCAATTGCTAGTAATTACTATATTGTCTCATCGCTACAACTCCCGTACGGGCTCGGGAGAGACGAAGGTCGAAAGCCATGCGTCCTCCAAAACACAACCCAACCAAGCCGCACTGCTTCTTAACACAGCGTGCCTCCAACCCGGAAGCCAGCCGCACCAATGTGTCGGAGGAAACACCGTGCACCCGGCTCCCTTGGTTAGCGCGCACTGCGCCCAGGCTGCCATAGGAGTCGCTGGTGCACGATGAGACAAGGATATCCCTACCGGCCAAACCCTCCCTAACCCGGACGACGCTAGGCCAATTGTGCATCGCCCCACGGACCTCCCGGTCGCGGCCAGCTGCGACAGAGCCTGGGCGCGAACCCAGAGTCTCTGGTGGCGCAGCTAGCGCTGCAGTGCCCTAGACCACTGCGCCACCCAGGAGGTAAATAAGCATTTTAACGTCACATATTTAGCCAGTGGTAACTTGTGAAATAGACACCGGCTGGAATGCGGTTTTAACCAATCAGCATTCAGGATTAGACACATAATAACCACAGTGTAACATACACAACATAATAATCATGCACATAGTCCATTATTGATCCTTGAAGACATTATAATCCATTCGATTTTTAACCGTTAGCAATTTGTGCGTGCATATTGAACATATAATGTAATGTTGATAAATCATTACAAGGTGTCAATTTGAAATAATGTATTACAAATTAGTTTTGAAAATGTAATATTGAACTGTGCTTCATTGAAACAATGCATAAATGTTTAGTTTCTATTTAACTACGGCATATTTTCAGGAAATGTTTATTCATTTGTTGTTGTAAAATATAGGCAAGGCAAGGTTGGTTACCAATGTAATTAGAGCAGTAAAAATAAATGTTTTGTCATACCCGTGGTATATGGTCTGATATACCACAGCTGTCAGCCAATCAGCATTCAGGGCTCAAACCACCTAGTTTATAATACAAAATAAGCGACTAATAATTTGTAACAAAGCGAACATGTCAGGAACGTTTTCTGGGGTTCTTTTGTGAGGGTTCTGGAATTCTCTGACATTGTTTTCAGTCTGACACATTGTGGCCTGCAGGTTTGAACTAGTATCTAGCTGGGTAACATTCACTAGGAACCAAATGGAAGCAAACAGGTGAAACGGGAAGGGGCCTGCATGAATTTGTCCAATAAGAAGTGCTTGTTTTCGTTTTCTGTTGCTAAAGGATTGTTTAAAAAAATAAATGATTAGGATCCCCATTAGCTGACTCCACTGGCGACAACTAGTCTTACTGGGGTCAGACACATAACGGAAAAGGCATTACAGACAAAATACATTAACATGTAGTGTGTGTGTGTGTGCATCTATCAGTTACACATACAGTGCATTTGGAAAATATTCAGACCCCTTGCCGTTTTCAACATTTTGTTACGTTACGTTACAGCTTACTTCTAAAATATATTCAATAAAATACAAATTCTCAATCTACACACAATACCCCATAATGACAAAGCGAAAACATTTTTTTGAATTTTTTGCAAATGTATTAAAAATATAAAACAGAAATAGCTTATTTACATAAGTATTCAGATCCTTTGCTATGAGACTCGAAATTGAGCTCAGGTGCATCCTGTTTCCACTGATTACCCTTGAGATGCTTCTACAACTTGATTGGAGTCCGCCTGTGGTACATTTAATTGACTGGACATGATTTGAAAAGGAGCACACCTGTCTAAATGTGGTCCCACAGTTAACAGTGCAAGTCAGAGCATGAAGTCAAAGGAACTGTCCATAGAGCTCAGAGACAGGATTGTGTCGAGGCATAGATCTGGGGAAGGGCACCAAAACATGTATGCAGCATTGAAGGACCCCAAGAACACATTGGCCTCCATTATTCTTAAATGGAAGAAGTTTGGAACCACCAAGACTCTTTCTCGAGCTGGCCGCCCAGCCAAACTGAGCAATCGGGGGAAAAGGGCCTTGGTCAGGGAGGGGACCAAGAACCCGATGGTCACTCTGACAGAGCTACAGAGTTCCTCTGTGGAGATAGGAGAACCTTCCAGAAGGACACCCATCTCTGCAGCGCTCCACCAATCAGGCCTTTATGGTAGAGTGATCAGACGGAAGCCACTCCTCAGTAAAAGGCACACGACAGCCCGCTTGGAGTTTGCCAAAAGGACTCTAAATGCCAAGCGTCACGTCTGGAGGAAACCTGGCACCATCCCTATGGTGAAGCATGGTGGTGGCAGCATCATTCTGTGGGGATGACTATGACTACCCCAGTAGGTGATGTTGTATGGTGTGATATTGTATGGTGTTGAATAGAGAAAGATCATAATCCTCACAGAGCTACCAGTCTTATTTAGATATGCACATAAATAATATGCATTATTTTGGATGAACATCATGTTGCAATAATATCCTCCCCCACACCAATATGAGCCTGTTATACACAAACTGTAAGGGATCCTAGTAGTTAGTGTTATTTAAGGATTTTTAAAACAATTCTCTCAAAATGATTTAATGGAACACAACGTTTTGATATGAGGTGCGAGGACAACAGTTCTACAGTATGTTATTTGTGTCTTACCGCAAAAGCCAAGTAATCAGTTTTGATTCAATAGGACCTTGCCTTGAGCCTTTTTTCCCAAAATGAAATCATCTGTGTGTAGACTCAGGCAACCTATTTGTTGTTTTACGATTCGGATGTTAATTACGGTGATACAGTTGTAATGAATCTCAAGGAGCAGGCAACGCGATCACATTGGGAAATTATTCAATTATGGCACACCTTTATGAGTTGTAATGAAAACAGAGGAGGTTTAATCAAATTCTTTATTACACGTCACGTCTTCATGGGGGACAGTAATAGGCATTACGTCCAACCTCAGGAATGTTTTGTTGTTCCAAAAGACGAGAGTGAATTGAGTGTACTTAAATTATGACACTGTGCAGGTAAACCATGATAAGTGCTCCCTAAAAAGTCTCATTTGGTTAAATGCAAACCATATAACATCATCAAAAGATGAGTTGTAACCATCACAACCGTCTTGAAGAGAGAGAGAGAGAGAGAGATGTGATTTCAATATATTCTCCTCTTCTGCTTCCTCAAAAGCCATTACAATGTTCAGATGAGAATTCTAGTTTTCTAAGATTTCCTAATGTATTCTTGTATACTTTTTTTTTTTACATACATGAGATGAGGATGTGATGATCAATAAAGATCATTGATAAAAGTAATGGCTCATCTGCATCCAATGTCGTAGTGGCTAGCGAGCAGCTATGGCGCTATAAATGCAAATTGATGACATACATTTTCTCATAATATCTGTTCTCCTTTTCTAAAGAGGTCATTGCAGGAGAAAGTCTGAAAGCACAATCCAGTCTCTTTCTTTCTCATATCCAATTCACATCAGGTAGCCTATGTAGCTACCCCAGTGGCACATTTCATTTCATGTTTATCTGCATTAAATAGCTCTGAATCTTTCAATGTGATAAATGCTCTTTGAAAGGGTCTGTTGACAGGGCAAGGATATTTGCTAAAATGGGAAGGAGGAAAGATAAACTCCCCACCAAACCTAGTGATCTTAGATCAAAGAATAGGAACTTGAACCAGGCTATAAAGTGAGTCTTTACACTCCCTGTAGCTAATCGGTAGTGTATGTATGTGAAGGTTGAACTGCTCCAAGGAAAAGGATTAAAATAGGCAAGATCTTTATCTGAGAGAGAGTTCCTCAGGAAAATGGGAAGTAACCTTATCTGTGATCTGTCATTTCAACAAATATATCTTCCTGATCCAGAGTCACTTTGACAAGACGATTGTTGGTGACATTTTTCAACCCACACCCCACCACCCCACATCTGTAGGAAGTGATAAACCTGCTGACTTACTGCACATTGGGTTTGCTGTTTGTTCTTTTTTGGCACCCAGTCTGCATCTGGTCCTCAGCCAAAGATCAGACAAGATCAGGATTTTCCCAAATAACCAATACCCTGGTCTACACCATTGTGGCCTTTCTGTGATTCAATGTTGTACTCTTATTCCAGCCACATAATGTATTCAGCTTTGTGGTACACAAAAACAAGCATGCAATGTGCTTACAGCATTTTTGCTTCGAGACTTCGAATCCCAGAACACATGTGGCGCTGGGAAAAGCGAGCCCTACTGCGATTTAATTGCCATATTTTCACCCAAAAAATGTGTTATCTTTCATGAGCATATGCATGCATGAACACACAGAGAAGGACTGAGAGTTGTTACATTTTTAATTGGACACAGCTGTGCTAACAGTCCACTGCTATACATTCAGTACACACACCTACTGTACATCTTCATAATTGTACTTTTCCATATATTTACTTTTGGATAATCCAAAAAGTGTATGTAAGATTCCTGTAAAACTCTATCATCCATTAAACTAGCTTTATAATGAGCCGAGGAAGGAGTCCGTTATGTCCTTTGACCCTGACATGAACCTCTACTGTTCAGGTTCATATATCAGGGAAAAGGGATTAAACAAGTTTGGGCACATGGACAACAAATCACTAACAGCAAATTAGGAAATGTTTGTTAAGACATGTATGTGTTGTGGCAAGCCATTAAGCCAGACACATTACTGTATATTAGTCTGCACTGTCCTCAGTTTCCTATGTGAGAGACCAGGCCAGCCCTCTCAATGGTGCTGGTAGAACAGAGTCAAACGGCTGTCTCAATAAAGACTTGGTCATAGGGGGTATTACAGTAAGTAGGGCTCACTATAGTAGCCCTTTCAGTCTGATTATCTGAGTCACTTTATGATGCAGCACAGTTCATTGTTATGTAAAACAACTGATGAAGGGGGGAGGTGGTAGAGATATGTGGGACGGGTCTGTGTCCCAAATTGTACCCTATTCCCTACTGGGTCCTGTTCAAAAGTGGTGCACTAAATAGGAAATAGGGTGCCATTTGAGATGGTACCAGGGGTGATCAGAGAGGGCATGGTTTTCATTGCGTCATTGAATCTGTGGTCCATGTGTGTCTCTCTGATAAGCAGCATGCTCAGAGGTCCCCAGAGCTTCCCCTCCCGCCTGCCAGCTCAGCAAAACAGACTGTGTGATGGCAGGGCTTGCACTGATGCGATGGGGAAGCCATAACCCCGTCCTCTCTACCGCCTCCTCCTTCCTATCGTCCTTCCCTTTACTAAGACTGACAGTTTATCTGAGATCATGTTTTTGTGGCATGTGAGAGGGTTGGTGTCTATGTAATGAATAGCAGGTCAGATAAAAAGCTAGCCAAGGGACAGAACCAGTCAGGGATATTGTACAAGGCATGACAGAACTATGTGCTGAAGTGATACACAGCAATTGTATAGAAAAAAATGGATGTTGAAATCAATATTGAATGACTTCAGATTTAGAACACTAAGATTTTAAAACAACCTTTTCACCAAATCAATATTTGCATGCTGAAAGGTTAACTACTGGTGAATGGTCAATAATTAGAATGATAACATCTGATAACCATATTCAATCCACTATTCTTTCATGAACATCATCGTCATAAACTGTATTTGACTGTATTTTGTGGATATCAAAAGCGGATCAAAGTGGATGTGCAAAGAAATGAATTCACATAAATAGGGGACAGGTTGCTTGTCTTCACTCGCCCTCCCCTCCATTCTGCAGTCTATTCACTACAGACATAAAAGGTGGGATATACTGTACTGTAAAGGCCAGATCAGAGCAGTCATTCTCATTCATTTCAATCCATTCACATTGACGTTGTAGTCAGTGCCGTGTTATGGCAGTGTGCTATATTAATAACAAAACCTCATCTAAATTACCTTGAATGTTAGTTAGCATTTTTTTGAATATCAAAACAATATGTTGTATGCTCTCTCACAATATGTTATTGAATTTCCTTCAAGTTGTGATTCCAATAAAAGTTCCATACACATATAACTACCCTGGCAATGCTTATCCACAGCCACTATGGTCTGAAAATGTATTGACATGGCACCTGTAGTGTGAATATATCCCTTGCATGTACAGTAGTAGGGCACCCACTTTTTATGATGAATTAAGCCAAAAGTTAAATTATTTAAAACTAGATGCAATACAATTATTAGTATCTTACTAATGCAAGAACTGGTGGAGGGAAATTTTTAATTGTGGCAAAGACCATGTGAGATGGAGGATACAGAACTACGGCTGTGTTTAGACAGGCAGCACAATTCGGATATTTTTTCCACTAATTGGTATTTTGATCAATCACATCAAATCTTTTCACATCAGATATTTTTCGGTGCTGATCTGATTAGTCAAAAGACCAATTAGTGAAAAAAAGATCTGAATTAGTTTGCCTGTCTAAACGCAGCCTTAGCGTGTGCACAGTGGTCCTGGATAAGGGTGTCCAATAAGCAAGGTCATTTATGTAAATGTAGCATTCATATCTTGAGGGGACAATAAGGGTATGATGAAATCTCTTTAGCTGTTATGGTTGAGCTGAAATGTCTCCTTTGGTGGATGGTCACCCCAGTGGCCTCTCTAGCCCATAAGCTAAGATGAATACATATCTGAACTCAGGGGCTATTGGAAAGGTATTGTATGGAGGAAATCAGTGTTCTGGGTGAAGTTTTGGAGATGTGATAAACCAAAGGCAGTTAAACACCATTAAATCATGATTCAATCTGAATTAGAGGTATGATAGGTTGTGTATTGGAATCGTTTACACAGCTTTGTTTTTCATACAGTATCAGCTCCGTATGTTAACAGACAGTCACTGTGTTTATACAGCATTTTCTGTAATTTATTTGAAGGAACTGGCTGTAAAATAATAGAATTTGTACCGGTAATTTTTTGCCAGTACATTTTTCACTTTTTATACAGAAATGTTGTTAAAATAGTGCATGTATATACAAAGCATATATTTTTTTCTTATATATGGAAAACACACTACATGACCAAAAGTATGTGGACACCTACTCGTCAAACATTTTAATCCAAAATCATGGGCATTAATATGGAGTTGGTCCCCCCTTTGCTGGTGTAACAGCCTCCACTTTTCTGGGAAGGCTTTCCACTAGATGTTGGAACATTGCTGCGGGGACTTGCTTCCATTCAGCCACAAGAGCATTAGTGAGGTTGGGCACTGATGTTGGGCGATTAGGCCTGGCTCACAGTCGGCGTTCCAATTCATCCCAAAAGTATTCAATGGAGTTGAGGTCAGGGCTTTGTGCAGGCCAGTAAAGATCTTCCACACCATTCTCGACAAACCATTTCTGTATGGACCTCGCTTTGTGCACTGGGGCATTGCTGTAAAAGGAAAGGGCCTTCCCCAAACTGTTGCCACAAAGTTGGAAGCACAGAATCGTCTAGAATGTCATTGTGTGCTATAGCCCCAGATCATTATTCTGGGGCTATAGCACATTAAGCCCCAGATCATTATTCCTCCTCCACAGCACTTTTTGTACATAGTCCCCCCATTTTATGGGACCAAAAGTATTTGGACAAAGCCACTTAATATGTGTATTAAAGTAATAAAAAGTAAAGTAAAGTATTTGGTCCCATATTCATAGCACGCAATGACTACATCAAGCAGGGATATTTCTCTACAATCTCTTTTGCAAATTGCCACAGCTTTCCTCTTCCGGGCCTGGTCTCTTTGCTCAGTAGATCAGCAGTGACAATGCGAATCATCTCTCTTCCGAGTGATTTGCTTGGTCTCTTCTTTTCTTCCATTGCAAGAGTGAGGTTAGAGAGTAGTTTGTGCCAAGGAATTGTAACCACCTCACTGAATGTGGAACTGGGACCTGCTCTCAGAGAGGGCTCTGACAAAACTGGTGGAGAGGGCTTGGGGACAGCCTTTGGTCCTATGGATAGAACACATCACCAAAAACAAATCATGAGCAATGGTAGACATACTGTAGCTGAATTAGTTCTGTTTATTGACTAACGTTTGAGCGCATGATAAGATCATTCAAATTCTTCCATTTGAAAAAGGCTTTAATATGTAGAATTCATACCTAGATTTATATTTATAATGTGCACAATACAAAAATGACAATGACAGTAGTCAGTCTGTTATCTATATATAGGTCACAACATATAATTTGAAATGCATTATATACATTAGGTGTACTGAACAATTCGTCGGGGCATGGACTCTACAAGGTGTTGAAAGCGTTCCACAGGGTTGCTTGCCCATGTTGACTCCAATGCTTTCCACAGTTATGTCTGGTTGGCTGGATGTCCTTTGGGTGGTGGACCATTCTTGATACACACATGAAACTGTTAAGCATGGGGGGAAAAAACGTTGCAGTTCTTGTCACATATGTGAACAGGTGATATTTGAGTGACACCCCACTGTTTGTGATATCTGGAGACATGGGAGCAGAAGGATGACTTTAAAAGACTTTGAACATCCTCAAAGGGACAGGTTATGTTCAGACCTTCTTGTTTGTGGGCACTTAAGATACAAGCCTTTTCAAATTTACAAATGATCTGCTGCAGAAATCCCATAAACATTTCAACTGTACACACATTTCGGTTTAGTTTGTTGTGCCCTTCTGTCAGGGTAAACTCTAGACATGTGAACAATGAAGCAATTGAATAAAGAAAACCTTCCAAAATCTGAATAACGACATGGAAAACTGACATTGTTAGCTACAGTGCATTGGGAAAGTATTCAGACCACTTGACTTTTTCCACATTTTGTTACATTAGCCTTATTAAAAAAAATGTTTTTACTCATCAATCTACACATAATACCCAATAATGACAAAGTGAAACAGGTTTTAAAAAATAAAATAAAATAAAATAAATGCTCATAAATGCAACATGCAACAATTTCTAAGATTTTACTGAGTTACAGTTCATATGAGGAAATGTGTCAATTGAAATATATTCATTAGGCCCTAATCTATGGATTTTACATGACTGGGAATACAGATATGCATCTGTTGATCAAACATACCTTAATAAAATTGGCCTCACAATGGGCCTCAGGATCTTGTCACAGTATTTCTGTGCATTCAAATTGCCATCAATAAAATGCCTGCCCATACTATAACCCCAATGCCACCATGGGGCACTCTGTTCACAACGTTGACATCAGCAAACTGCTCTTCACCCATGACTGTGTCAATCATCAAGTTTGCAGACTACAGAACAGTAGTAGGACTGATTACCAACAATGACGAGTGAGGGCCCTGGGAGTGTGGTGCCAAGAAAATATCACTCAACGTCAACAAAACAAAGGAGCTGATCATGGACTTCAGGAAACTGCAGAAATAGCACCCCCCTTTCCACATCGACGGGACCGCAGTGGAGAAGGTGGAAAGCTTCAAGTTCCTCGGTGTACAAATCACTGACAAACTGAAATGGTCCACCCACACAGACAACGTGGTGAAGAAGGAGCAACACCGCCTATTCAAATTCAGTAGGCTGAAGAAATTTGTCTTGGCACCTAAAACCCTCAAAAACTTTTAGAGACGCACAATCGAGAGCATCCTGTCGGGCTGTATCACCGCCTGGTACGGCAACTGCTCCGCCCACAACCGCAAGGCTCTCCAGAGGGTAGTGAGGTCTGCACAACGCATCACCGGGGGCAAACTACCTGCCCTCCAGGACACCTACACCACACGATGTCACAGGAAGGCCATAAAGATCATCAAGGACAACCACCCGAGCCACTGCCTGTTCACCTGTTCATCATCCAGAAGGCGAGGTCAGTACAGGTGCATCAAAGCAGGGACCGAGAGACTGAAAAACAGCTTCTATCTCAAGGCCATCAGACTGTTAAACAGCCATCACTAACATTGAGTGGCTGCTGCCAACATACTGACTCAAATCTCTAGCCACTTAATAATAAAAAAATTGGATGTAATAAATGTATCACTAGTCACTTTAAACAATGCCACTTTATATAATGTTTACATACCCTACATTACTCATCTCATATGTATATACTGTACTTTATACCATCTACTGCATCTTGCCTATGCCGTTCGGCCATCGCTCATCCATATATTTATATGAACATATTCTTATTCATTCCTTTACACTTGTGTGTATAAGGTAGTTGTTGTGAAATTGTTAGATTACTTGTTAGATATTAGTGCATGGTCGGAACTAGAAGCACAAGCATTTCGCTACACTCGCATTAACATCTGCTAACCATGTGTATGTGACCAATAAAATTTGATTTGGTTACATATTGAACCCTTGGGTATATATGGAATCAATTTCGGTTACATATAGAACCTTAGGGATGCCATATATGAAGTAAGGATAGAACCCTTTTTGGTTCTATCCAGAACCTTTTTTTTCTAAGAGTGTAGTAAAGTATAACTAGTTCTAGTCGGGTATAACTAGTTCTAGTCAGGTATAACTATATCTAGTCAGGTATAACTGGTCCAAGTCTGGTATAGTTAGTTTGTCAGGTCAATAGTCAGGAAAAACTCAGGGCCCTGGAAATACTGTAAGTAATGAGAGCAGAACATCATCATTATCATATCCCACATGTCCAAAATGACAACCGATGACAGGTAACGAGTCGAAGGGGAGGATGACCCATTTCAGATAAGGGACTGCACAGTGCATAGCAAAGACTTTGTAACTTACTGTAACAATCTCTGTGACACGTTCCCTTCGACACACTGAGCAAGTTTCCAGAGCACTGTGCTGTGATTAGGCCTATTTTCCATTTTTTGACTTTCTCTCTTCTGACATTACCTCTGTCATAGCATCTTCTGTCATTTCCTCTTCTGTCCACGCCCTCTTCTGTCCACGCCCTCTTCTGTCCACGCCCTCTTCTGTCCACGCCCTCTTCTGTCCACGCCCTCTTCTGTCACTCTTCCCATTTCTCATTAGAGATGAAACGGATGTGCCTCAGATCATTAAGATGACTTTTGTTTTATTAATAAAGACCTGTCCCCGGGAACCTGCGACTTCTTGGAGCGCTAGCATGTCTACCGTGACTCCATACAGCGATATGGCTCAATTAGGCCATATCGTTATGGATATGGAAGCGTTTCCTCCACCTTTGGCTATCAGCTTCCATTAAGATAAAAGGAAAGAATTACACAAGCAGTTTCTGCTGCCGTTGCATTGGTAAACGTATCAAATAATGCTGCAATGCGAACAAGATAATTTTGTGTTCAGCTCTTCCGATTAGATCTTCATCCTATTTGCATTATTTGCAGTTGTAATATCTACTAAAACAGTAAATTCAGTCAAGCGCTTGAGAATCAGTGATTTGAAGAACCTATGATGACAGTGGTTGAGATACATAGTGGAACTAGCTACATCAGTAAAAGCATGCTTGGTAACCTTTAGTCGAAGAATGCCCACATGTCCATAGTAGCCAGAGACTCTCTCTCCAGGGCCGTGGCATGTTGATCAGGACAATGAATCATCATGTTTGTGAAGTTCATAAAAGTTTGACATTCACCATCTGTACGAGCACAATGAAACGTAAGGCATTTCTGTCAGTTCTGAGTTGGGAAAAATGTACAGTGCCTTCAGAAAGTATTCACACCCCTTGACTTTGTCCACATTTTGTTGTTTTACAAAGTGGGATTAAAATGGATTGAATTGTCATTTTTTGTCAACAATTTACACAAAATACTCTGCAACGTCAAAGTGGAAGAATAATTCTAACAATTGTAAAAAATATATATATATATTAAAAGCATGAAAAATTAAACACTCATGTATCTTGATTAGATAAGTATTCAACTCCCTGAGTCAATACATGTTAGAATCACCTTTGGCAGTGATTACAGCTGTCAGTATGTCTGGGTGAGTGTCTAAGAGCTTTCCACACCTGGATTGTGCAACATTTGCCCATTATTCTTTTCAAAATTCTTCAAGCTCTGTCAAATGGTTTGTTGACCATTGCTTGACAACCATTTTAAAGTCTTTCCATAGATTTTCAAGCAGATTTAAGTCAAAACTGTAACTTGGCCACTCAGGAACATTCACTTTCTTCTTGGTAAGCAACTCCAGTGTAGATTTGGTCTTGTGTTTTAGGTTCTTGTTCTGATGAAAGTGTAGTTAATCTCCAAGTGTCTGGTGGAAATCAGACTGAACCAAGTTTTCCTCTAGTATTTTGCCTGGAATTAGCTCCATTCTGTTTTTTTTATCCTGAAAAACTCCCCAGTCCTTAACGATTACAAGCATACCCATAATATGATGCAGCCACCACTATACTTAAAATGTACAGTGCATTCGGAAAGTATTCAGACCAGTGGACATGATTTGAAAAGGCACACACCTGTCTATATAAAAGGTCCCACAGTTGACATTGCAAGTCAGAGCAAAAACCAAGCCATGAGGTTGAAGGAATTGTCCGTAGAGCTCCCAGACAGGATTGTGTCAAGGCAGATATCTGGGGAATGGTACTTAAACTTTTTGCAGCATTGAAGGTCCCCACTAACACAGTGGCCTCCATCATTCTTAAATGGAAGAAGTTTGGAACCACCAAGACTGTTCCTAGAGCTGGCCCCAGCCAAACTGAACAATCAGGGGAGAAGGGCCTTGGTCAGGAAGGTGACCAAGAACCCGATGGTCACTCTGACAGAGCACCAGAGTTCTTCTGTGGAAATGGGAGAACCTTCCAGAAGGACAACCATCTTTGCAGCACTCTACCAATCAGGCCTTTATTGTAGAGTGGCCAGACAGAAGCCATTCCTCAGTAAAAGGCACAAGACAGCCCGCTTGGAGTTTGCCAAAAGGCACCTAAAGGACTCTCAGATCATGAGAAACAAGATTCTCTGGTCTGATGAAACCAAGATTGAACTCATTGACCTGAAAGCCAAGCGTCACATCTGGAGAAGCATGGTCGAGGCAGCATCATGCTGTGGGGATGTTTTTCAGAGGGAGGGACTAGGAGACTAGTTAGGATTGCAGGAAAGATAAATGGAGCAAAGTACAAAGAGATCCTTGATGAAAACCTGCTCCAGAGCGCTCAGGACCTCAGACTGGGGCGAAGGTTCACCTTCCAACAGGACAACAACACTAAGCACAAAGTCAAGACAATGCAGGAGTGGCTTCGGGACAAGTCTCTGAATGTCCTTGAGTGGCCCAGCCACAGCCCGGACTTGAATCCGATCGAACATATCTAGAGAGACCTGAAAATAGCGGTGCAGCGACGCTCCCCATCCGACCTGCCAAAGCTTGAGAGGATCTGCAGAGAAGAATGGGAGAAACTCCCCAAATACAGGTGTGCCAAGCTTGTAGAGTCAAACTCAAGAAGACTCGAGGCTGTAATCGCTGCCAAAGGTGCTTCAACAAAGCACTGAGTAAAGGGTCTGAATACTTATGTAAATGCTTTTGTATATTCAATTGCAATCATTTCTAAAAACCTGTGTGTAGATTGATGAGGGGAAAAAACATTTGAATCCATTTTAGAATAAGGCTGTAAGGTAACAACATTTTAAAAAGTTAAAGGGCCTGAATACTTCCCGAATGCACTGTATGGAGAGTGGTACTCAGTAATCTGTTGTATCGGATTCTCCCCAAACATACTGTAACATTTTGTTTTCAGGACAAAAAGTGAATTGCTTTGCCACATTTTTTTGCAGTATACTTCAGTGCCTTGTTGCAAACAGGATGCATGTTTTAGAATATTTGCTTTCTGTACAGGCTTCCATCTTTTCACTCTGTCAATTAGGTTAATATTGTGGAGTAACTACAATGTTGTTGATCCAGCCTCAGTTTTCTCCTATCACAGCCATTAAACTAAGTCACCATTGGCCTCATGGTGAAATCCCTAAGAGGTTTCCTTCCGGCAACTGAAGGACGCCTGTATCTTTGTAGTGACTGGGTGTATTGATACAACATGCAAAGTGTAATTAATAACTTCACCATGCTCAAAGGGATATTCAATGTCCGCTTTTTTATTTTTACCCATCTACCAATATGTGCCCTTCTTAGCATTGGCATTGGAAATTAAGTAGTCATTCAAAAATCATGTTCAACACTATTATTGCACACAGAGTGAGTCCATGCAACTTATGTGACTTGTTAAGCACATCTTACTCCTGAACTTATTTAGGCTTGCCTTAACAAAGGAGTTGAATATTTATTGATTGAAGACATTTCAGCTTTTAATTTGACATTATGGGGTAGTGTTAGTCAGCCAGTGATAAAACATCTCAATGTAATCCATTTGAAATTCAGGCTGTAACAACATTTGGCAATATGTTATCTCCTTCTTTGACCACTTCATTGACCAAAGAGATAAGGACCTACTTATCATGTAACTATCATGTAACTGTTTTAATGCATGAAAAAAAAAATCTAACTTGTTTGATGAAAAGAAAAATCCTTGCAGTGTGACAGTTTCACAACTGATGTACAAATAATCATAGATGAGACAAATGTATCTGTTGACATGCAAACGCTTCAGAGGAAAATATGGACGTCATCTACAAAGGGCTTTTAAACTTGTAAGGCATCACTTCTTCCAGTTGGGATGACTCAAACTAATCCAATGGCGGCAGGTAGGCAGGTAGCCTGCATCGGCGGTAGGAAGCCTAGCAGTTAAGTGCATTGGACCAGTAACCGAAAGGTCAATGGTTAGAATCCCCGAGCCGACTAGGTGAAAAATCTGTCGATGTGCCCTTGAGCAAGGCACTTAACCCTAATTGCTCCTGTAAGTCGCTATGGATAAGAGTGTCTACTAAAATGTAAATGCGTTGGTTTTAAAAAACTACAGTTGTTCAACCCACTGAAGTCGCTAACATCTTTGTCTGCATCAATACGTATAAGAACTTAGTTTGTATGTTCACGAGTTCATCGCACTACGTACCCCCTCTTCATTTTGAAGCTAGAAAATTCATAGCTGTGAGTTTTTAATGCATTTATGTTCTCTGCAAATTGACTTTTAATATATAAAATAATACAATCTTGAAGAACTATTCATAATTAATGGAGACATTAGGCAGACAGCATACACATATACAGAGATTAAGAGATAGATAGCTCTGTTAGATATAAAATAGTGCAATGAAAGAGACAAATAAAGTGAGGGAGTTAAAAAACATTACAAAACTACATCAGTGGAGAACAAAAGCCATGTAATGGGTTTACATCTGACCTTTGGAACCCCAAGTTAAATTTGTACACAGTTTTGGGAAACTGCTAATTACATTTTCTCCGTATTCAATCAAACAGTCCATTTCCCCTCCCACAGTATGTTTCAGACAATGCACACAGCAGGGAGTGAGGAGTAACAGTTAATGTATCTGATTCAATTTGTGTCTAAGGGAATAGTATGATAAGAGAAACGGTAGCCTGATGTAGCACATTTCTGTCTTAGTATTCATACACTGACAATCATGCAGTTCATACGTAATCTAACAGAATATAATTAGCCAGATAACTCCCTAAATTGCTCATAACATACACTCTTAGGGTTTCAAAAAGGTACTTTGGCTGTTACATAGGTTACCCCATTGGCTCACAGCAAATACGGGACATTTTTCAAACCTAATTTTCTTGTTTTCTTGCCAATAAAATGTCTTATCTGTGATTAAAGGTTTTCCATACACATAGCTATACTTGGAAACCCGGTCTCCACAGTTTCCACACTCCCACTCCGAATAGCCTGAAGCCACAGGGCTCTTCTCGCAGGCTCTATTTCCCTTCGAGGGAGTGTTGCTAACCGTAGGTCAGATTTTTGACCTGGTTACATGTACATTGATCAACACAGCAGCTTTTTTGGCATGTTTTGTTATTTATTTTATAGTGGGGGTCAATAGGAAAGAATGTGGGAGAACCCTTTTTGGTTCCAGGTAGAAAGAACCCTCTGTGAAAAGGGTTCTACCTGGAACCAAAAAGGGTTCTTCAAAAGGTTTTCCTATGGGGACAGTCAAAGAACCCTTTTAGGTTCTAGATGACTTATTTTTTTCTAAGAGTGTAGTTATCTTGCTAATTGTGTTGAGGTAGATTAGTTGTATTGATCCTAAAGTCAGGTTTTTCATTTAATCCCAGCGATGTTGTTATCCTCTCCAATCAGTAGTCTATAGCTTTGTCCAAAAAGGCCCCCCTTTCCCTTTATAGTGCAATACTTTTGACCAGGGGCCAAATGGCTCTGGTCAAAAATAGTGCACTATATAGGGAATAGGATGCCATTTCGGACTCAAACCACTTCTCTCGACCCTGGCTATTAAAGCTGGGAAGATGGCAGATGAGCAGTCTTGTCTCGACCGACGTTCACCTCCATTTTAACGAGGACTAATAAAAGGATCAACAACTGTGACAATGACAAAATCCAATTACCGCAAATCGATTGGAGCAAAAAACTGGATTTGATTTCCTGTTATGTGAACTGCAGGTCAATGAATCTAATACATTAACCAGTCACAGTAAGCCTTGAATAAAATGTTTCTGATGGAACTTGACAGCCTTAGAAATATATTCAAATACCAAACCAATGTCAATCCACTGCAGGTCCAATTTACAACTGAGCTTGATGAACTTCAACAGGCACTACATTTCAAATGTCCTATGAGGACATTACAGTTCCTAGATAAACTATTGACTAAAATGTATTTTTTATGGTAATGACACCCCTCTGTGGCACAACACTGTAATCTTTCTAATTCTTTAACAGTCACAACAAAAACAAACCAATTTTATGGGACAGAGAGCACCATTGATTGCATGTATCTAGAAATTAAGAGGTGTTTCAAGAGAACTGTGGACTACTTACAGCAGCAGGTGAGACACTGACATATTGGGAATCAATGACTTGCCCACACTGAGCTTTGACTTTTTTTTAACAAACATCGATTCTTGATACACATCCTGGAGAGTCCACTGTTTTGTTATCTCTAAATGATTTATTGGCTTTGAGACATTTTAAAACACACAGGAAGACTCCTATCATATGCTGGTGCTGAGAGACTCACAGTCTTCTGGGAAAAGAAACATACAGAAAGTTATTTTTTTTTAAATTAAGTTAAAGAGTATTCACCGCCCCTGTTTTGCTAAAAAGCTACGGGATGGGGCAGGTGAAATGTAACCACTCTCAAATTCATAGACAGAGCTATGGATGTAAGGACTGACCATCCATGATATCAAATGTATGGTTTTAAATATGTTTTGAGGCTATATAGTGTTTGTTTACATTTACGTTGTAACAAAAGTGGCTTGTAAAATAAGATTGTATTCTGGGTTCTAATAGGGCATGACAGTTGAACTAAGGTCAAGAGACATTTCAAAGTTATATTCTTCAAGAATCAATGGGTATGCAGCATATCATTAATGTATAAGTACATAAAAAAGTGGATGTAGCAACTAAGGATTCTAACTTTAACTTTTCAATTGGATAAATGTATAAATACGGTGCAAGAAACACAGTGGAATCTGTCCAAACATCTTGATGTTTCACGGGTTGTCTCTCACATAGCTCAAGGCTGTGGAACCCATATGCTGTAGTAGAGGTAGACGCGATATGTTGAAATATATCAACTCCAACAGACTCCAACTGATTCAAAATCAGTTAAAACACTCTAAGCAAACATGGCAGCTTCGTCTCTATGGCTTTGAACACTCACTGACTATAACAGTTGCCTCAAAGCTGACAGAATACTTTTTGGGAATGCCTCTAAAGCCTTGTTCACACTTGCATTTTGAAATGACTCAGATCACTGTTTTGGTTATATCCGATTCGAATCTGTTCTTTTCCTGCTGTCTGAACTGCCATAAAGCTCATTTTATCAAATATTTCAATCCACATCTCAAACCTGGTTTGAAATCAGATACAAATCTAATTCCTGTCCATGCGACTTGTGTCTGAACGGTCAAATTGTCACATCTGCTCCTGCAACGCCCTCTACTGCTCATCCTGTGTCTCCTTGACCTGCCACCACTCACCCAGTACTCTCTCCCCCTCCCTCTCTGTGTGTGTGTGTGATTGTGTGGGCGGAGACAGGTGTGCTGGAGTCAGAGCAGATCCCCACCAGCTGCAACCTATTCCATAATCAAGACCTCTACAAATACTAAGCCCTGCCACTTCCACGCTGCCAGATTGTAATCTCTGCTCATTCTGCCCGCTCTGACGCTGGTCCCTGTGAATACACATTTTTTATGCTGATGGCTTGAGGTGCATCTTGGCTTGAGGTGCATCTTCAGAGAAGATGTCAAAATGTTAGTCACAAGTCCATTAAGGAAATGAAACGTTCATGCTTTCAAGTTGTACCACGTTAGGAAGTTTATTGGGTGACAGATTGATGGTGCTGCATGCCTTTGCATTGTTGTAATACCTACATTTCTGTGTGTTAGACAGGGCTGGCTGATCTGTATGTATGGCCGATGCTGGGATCCACAGTTCCAATCTTTGTGTGAAAGAGAAGGATAATGGCCATTACCTAGTAATTAGTCTAGTTGTCAATGGTGGGCCTTGACAGTGAATCTTCCAACCTAGGCTCTATTGTTTTAGTCATCATTCTTGAATGATGCCTTTTGTTGGTTGTATTGGCTCTCAATCCCATATTCGAATTTAGGTACTTTTCATGTTAAATACATAGATTAGGGCCTAATGAACTTCCTTAAATGAACTGTAACTCAGTAAAATCTGAGACATTTTTGCATGTTGCATTGATATTTCTGTTCAGTGTATATATAATTCAATGGTGTGTGTGTGTCCGGAATGACCAACTGGCACCATTGACCAACTGGCACTATAGTTGTCTCTGTGATTGTGTTGAATGGCATTCCAATAGAGCTGGCCTGTTCCTATTTATCTGTCACTGCTATTGAAGTTGGAACAAGCAGATAATATCAAATTGATATGACTGACTTAGACCAATATTTACAATCTTTTAAAGTGCCAAAGAACATATTTGTGTGAGCTAACATGGGAGGGGTAACCTATCACTGAACTGCACATTGTAATTTTCTCTTAATAAAATTAAACAGTTTGGCAAATATCACCTTACGATGACTAGGATTACAAATATACATCTGCTGGTCACAGATACAAAAAAAGTAGTGGCGTGGATCATAAAACCAGTCAGTATCTGGTGTGACCACCATTTTCCTCATGCAGCGCAACACAATGGCTGTGCGAAGTTGCTGGATATTTGTGGGAACTGGAACACGCTGTCATACACGTCAATCCAGAGCATCCCAAACATGTTCATTGGGTGACATGTCTCGTGAGTATGCAGGCCATGGAAGAACTGGGACATTTTCAGCTTCCAAGAACTGTGTACAGATCCTTGCGACATTGGGCCGTGCATTTTCGTCCTGAAACATGAGGTGATGGCGGCGACTGAATGGCACGACAATGAACCTCAGGATCTCGTCACTGTATCTCTGTGCATTCAAATTACTGTTGATAAATTCAATCGTGCTCATTGTCTGTAGCTTATGCCTGCCCATACCATACCCCACTGCCATCATGAGGCGCTCTGTTCACAACGTTGACAATAGCAAACCGCTCGCCCACATGATGCTATACACACTGTCTGCCATCTGCCCGGTACAGTTGAAGCCAGGATTCATCCTTGAAGAGCACACTTTTCCAGCGTGCCAGGGGCCATTAAAGGTGAACATTTGCCCACTGAAGTCGGTGACGATGTCGAACTTCAGTCAGGTCAAGACCCTGGTGAGGATGATGAGCTCGCAGATGAGCTTCACTGAGACGGTTTCTTACAGTTTGTGCAGAAATTCTTCGGTTGTGCAAACCCACAGTTTCATCAGCTGTCCAGGTGGCTGGTCTCAGATCATCCCACAGATGTAGAAGCCAGATTTGGAGGTCCTGGTTACACGTGGTCTCTGATTGTGAGGCCGGTTGGACGAACTGCTAAATTCTCTAGAATGACGTTGAGGCGGCTTATGGTAGAGAAATTAACATTAAACTCTCTGGCAACAGCTCTGGTGAACATTCCTGCAGTCAGCATGTCAATTGCACGCTCCCTCAAAACATCTGTGGCACTGTGTTGTGTGACACAACTGCACATTTTAGAGTGGCCTTTTATTGTCCCCGGCACAAGGTGCACCTTTGTAATGATCAGGCTGTTTAATCAGCTTCTTGATAAGCCACACCTGTCATGTTGATGGATTCTCTTGGCAAAGGAAAAATGCACACTAACAGGGATGTAAACACATTTGTGCACAACATTTTAGAGAAATAAGCTTTTTGTGCGTATGGAACATTTCTAGGATATTTTATTTCAACTCATAAAACATGGGACCAACACTTTCCATGTTGCGTTTATATTTTGGTTGAGTTTTGAATCGCCAGGATCTGTAACAGGATCGATAAGATGGGATAGTGACTGTAGGGCTGCAGTCCTAAGATGTCCATGAAAGTAGGGTTTGTGTGTGGAACGGGTAGTATCAGTACGACACAAATAGATTTTCTCATGTGTATGGCTGGTTTTTGGCCCTTACCTGTTTTACATTCAAAGCTGGCTCATCCTCTAATAATATTTTAGGATAATGCAGTTTATTATGTTATTTTTTTATTAGTTTACAGTAATGGTAGCCCTCTAACTGTTCAATCAATTTATATCTTATGACTATTACCTTGCCTCCAACAAAGTTCACAACCAGGGATGGATGTTGACGTTTGTTATTTGTTCATTAATGGACATCTGGCATGAAGTACTGACTAGCATCTGAGAATAGCTTTAGACATCCTGAGCCAGAAGAGACAAATGTGACGAGCAGTGAGGCATAGAACCAAGCTCAGTAATGATTGATACAAGTGCCAACATGAGAGGTCAGATTCATGACTCAAAACCAAGGGCCATTGATTTCCCTGCCCTTTAAACAAACAAAGGGACATCCCTCCACCGGGCCTCTTCTTCACTGCTTTAAGCTTTGACTTCTACCAACCCCAATGACATTACTACAAATGTCCAACTTCAGTGCAAAACCTGAGGCCTCATGTCCACTACTATGTACAGAGACAGCTAACTACTGCAGCTAACTAGACAGCTAACTACTGCAACTAACTAGAGATCAAAATCGAAACAAATGTTATTTGCCACATGTTTCATAAACAACAGGTACAGGCTAACAGTGAAATGCTTACTGCATTGTTGGGCACTTCCCAACAATGCAGAGAGAAAGAAAATAGAGAAATAATAGAAAAGTAAACACGTAATAATGAATACACAATGAGTAATGATAACTTGGCTATGTACATGAGGTACCAGTACCAAGTCAATGTGCAGGGTTCCGAGGTAATCGAGGTAGATATTTACATACAGGAATAAAGTGATAGATAATAAAACGGTAGCAGCAGCGTATGTGATGAGTCACAAAAGTTAGTGTAAAAAGAGTCAATGCAGATATGCGGATCGCTACTTGGTTAACTATTTAACAATTTAACTAGCTATTTAGCAGTCTTAAGGCTTGGGGGTGGAAGCTTTTCAGGGTCCTGTTGGTTCTAGACATGGTGCATTGGTGCCGCTATGTATTGGGTGGCTGGAGTCTTTGACAATTTTTAGGGCCTTTCTCTGACACTGCCTGGTATAGAGGTCCTGGATGACAGCGAGCTCAGCACCAGTGATGTACTGGGCCATACGCAATAGAAAGCTGCAGAACTTGTTGATGATCTGAGGGCCCATGCTAAATCTTTTCAGGCTCCTGAGGGGGAAGTTGTGCCTTCACGACTGTATTGATATGTGTTAACCATAATAGATCCTTAGTGACGTGGACACTGATGAACTTGAAGGACCCGCTCCACTTTAGCCCCATTGATGTGAATGGGAGGTAAGGGAGACGTTGTGGTCCTGGCACCACACTGCCAGGTCTCTGACCTCCTCCCTACAGGCTGTTTCATTATTGTTGGTGATCAGGCATACGACCGTTGTGTTGTCAGCAAACTTAATGATGGTATTGGAGTCATGAGCAGCCACGCAGTCGTGGGTGAACAGGGAGTACAGGAGGGGACGAAGCACACACCCCTAAGGGGCCTCCGTGTTGAGGGTCAGCGTGGTGGATTTGTTGTTGCCTACCCTCACCACTTGGGGGTGACCCATCAGGAAGTCCAGGATTCAGTTGCAGAGGGAAGTGTTCAGCACCAGGGTTCTTAGCTTGGAATGCACTATGGTGCAACATTCTCACATAGGTGTTCCTTGTCCAGGGGAGAAAGGGAAGTGTGGAGTGCAATAGAGATTGTGTCGTCTGTGGATGTATTGGGACAGTACGCAAATTGGAGTGAGTACAGGGTGTCTGGGATGATGATGTTGATGTGAGCCATGACCAGCCATGCAAAGTGTTTCATGGCAACAGATGTGAGCGCTATGGGACGATAGTCAATTAGAAAGGTTTCCTTGGCGTTCTTGGACACAGGGGCTATGGTGGTCTTCTTGAAAGATGTAGGTATTACAGACTGGGTCAGGGAGAAGTTGAAAATGTCAGTGAAGACACTTGCCAGCAGGTCAGCGCATGTTTAAGTACGCATCCTGGTAATCCGTCTAGCCTTGCGGCCTTGTGAATGTTAACCTGTTTTAAAGGTCTTACCCACATCGGCTACGGAGAGCGTGATCATGCAGTCGTCCGGAACAGTTGGTGTTGTCATGCATGGTTCAGTGTTGTTTGCCTCGAAGCGAGCATAGAAGGCATTTATCTCATATGGTAGGCTCGCGTCACTGGGCAGCTCTCGGCTAGGTTTCCCATTGTAATCCGTGATAGTTTACAAGCTCTGCCCCATCCGATGAGCATCAGAGCCGGTGTAATAGGATTCGATCTTAGTCCTGTATTGGCACTTTGCCTGTTTGATGGTTCGTCGGAGGGCTTAGGGGTATTTCTTTTAAGCATTCGGATTAGTGTCCCACACCTTGAAAGCGGCAGCACTAGCCTTTAGCTCAATGCGGATGTTGCAAGTAATCCATGGCTTCTGGTTGGGGTATGTACGTACGGTCACTGTGGGGATGACGTCGTCAATGCACTTTTCAATGAAGCCAGTGACTGATGTGGTTAACTCCTCAATGCCATCGGATGAATCCGGGAACATATTACAGTCTGTGCTAGCGAAACAGTCCTGTAGCCTAGCATCCGCTTCATAGGATCACTTCCACTGGTACTTCCTGTTTGCGTTTTTTTTGTAAGCAAGAATCAGGAGGAGAGTTATGGTCAAATTTGCCAAATGGAGGGTGAGGGAGGGCTTTCTTTGTGTTTCTGTGTGTAGATTAAAGGTGATCTACTGTATATTTCGTTTCCATGTAGTTCCACAGGTGGTATGCTGGTAGAAATTAGGTAAAACGGATTTAATTTTCCCTGCATTAAAATCACTGGCCACAAAGAGCGCCGCCTCTGGATGTGCATTTTCTTGTTTTCTTATGGCCTTATACAACTCGTTGAGTGCGGTCAGTGCCAGCATCGGTTTGTGGTTGTAAATAGACAGCTACAAAGAATATAGATGAAAACTCTCATGGTAAATAGTCTACAGCTTAGGTATTCTAACTCAGTCGAGCAGAACCTTGAGACTTCCTTAATATTAGAGATTGCGCACAAGCGGTTAACAAAGAGTACACACCTCCCCCTTTAGCTTACCCGACACTGACGTTCTGTCCTGCTGATGCATAGAAAAACAAGCTAGATGTACACTGATTATACCAAATATTAGGAACACTTTCCTAATATTGAGTTGCACCATCTCAGAACAGCCTCAATTTGTCGGGACATGGACTCTACAAGGTTTCGAAAGCATTCCACAGGGATGCTGATCCATGTTGACTCCAATGCTTCCCATAGTTGTGCCAAGTTGGCTGGATGTCCTTTGGGTGGTAGACCATTCTTGATACACACTGGAAACTGTTGAGTGTGAAACACCCAGCAGCGTTGCAGTTCTTGACACAAAGCGGAGCACCTGGCATCTACTACCAAACCCCGTTCAAAGGCACTTAAATTGTTTGTCTTGTCCATTTACCCTCTGAATTGTCTCCTCCCCTTCATCTACACCAACGGTTCCCAAACTTTTTATTGTCTCCAAACATTCAACCTCCAGCTGCGTACCCCCTCTATCACCAGGGTCAGCGCACTCGCAAATGTTGTTTTTTGCCATCATTGTAAGCCTGCCACACACACGTTATACGATACATTTATTAAACATAAGAATGAGTGTGAGTCTTTGTCACAACCTGGCTCGTGGAAAGTGACAAAGAGCTCTCATAGGACCAGGGCACAAATAATAATAATCAATAATTTTGCTCTTTATTTAGCCATCTTACATATAAAACTGTATTTGTTCATCGAAAATTGTGAATAACTCACCACAGGTTAATGAGAAGGGTGTGCTTGAAAGGATGCACATAACTCTGAAATGTTGGGTTGTATTGGAGAGAGTCTCAGTCATAAATCATTTCCCACACACAGTCTGTGCCTGTATTTAGTTTTCATGCTAGTGAGGGCTGAGAATCCACTCTCACATAGGTATGTGCTTGCAAAGGGTATCAGTGTCTTAACAGCGCGATTTGCCAAGCCAGGATACTCTGAGCGCAGCCCAATCCAGAAATCTGGCAGTGGCTTCTGATTATGTCACTGTATAGTTTTTTGGGCCTTTTCTCCCAGCCATATCCGGGACAGCAAGCATAATTACAGTGGCAAGAAAAAGTATGTGAACCCTTTGGAATTGCAAAAATTGGTCATTTAACTTGATCTGATCTTCATCTAAGTCACAACAATAGACAAACGCAATCTGTTTAAACTAATAACACACTAACAATTATAGGTTTTCATGTCTTTATTAAACATTCACAGTTCAGGGTGGGAAAAGTATGTGAACCCTTAGATTTAATAACTGGTTCACCCTCCATTGGCAGCAATAACCACAACCAAACATTTTCTGTAGTTGCCGATCAGACCTGCACAACGGGCATGAGGAATTTTGTACCAATCCTCTTTACAAAAAATGTTTTCAGTTCAGCAATATTCTTGGGATGTCTGGTGTGAACTGCTCTCTTGAGGTCATGTCACAGCATCTCAATCGGGTTGAGGTCAGGACTCTGACTGGGCCACTCCAGATGTCGTATTTTCTTCTGTTGAAGCCATTCTGTTGTTGATTTACTTCTGTGTTTTGGGTCGTTGTCCTTTTTGCATCACCCAACTTCTGTTGAGCTTCAATTGGCGGATAGATAGCCTTACATTCTCCAGCAAAATTAATTGAATAACTTGGGAATTCATTTTTCCATTGATGATAGCAAGCTGTCCAGGCCCTGAGGCAGCAAAGCAGCCCCAAACCATGATGCTCCCTTCACCATACTTTACAGTTGGGATGAGGTTTTGATGTTGGTGCTGTGCATTTTTTTCTCCACACATAGTGTTGTGTGTTCCTTCTTAACAACTCAACTTTAGTTTAATCTGTCCACAGACTATTTTGGAACATCCAGGTGCTCTTTTGCAAGCTTCAGATGTGCAGCAATGTTGTTTTTTTTGGACAGCAGTGGCTTCTTCTGTGGTGTCCTCCCATGAACACCATTCTTGTTTAGTGGTTTACGTATCGTAAACTCGTCAACAGAGATGTTAGCATGTTCCAGAGATTTCTGGAAGTCTTTAGCTGACACTCTAGGATTTGTTTCTCTGACCTCATTGAGAATTCTGCGCTGTGCTCTTGCAGTCATCTTTGCAGGACGGCCAATCCTAGGGAGAGTAGCAATAAATGCTGAACTTTCTCCATTTATAGACAATTTGTCTTACCGTGGACTGATGAACAGCGAGGTTTTTAGAGATACTTTAGTATCCCTTTCCAGCTTTATGCATGTCAACAATTTGTAATCTTAGTTCTTCTGAGATCTCTTTTGTTCGAGACATGGTTCACATCAGGCAATGCTTCTTGTGAATAGCAAACTCAAATTTAGTGAGTATTTTTTATAGTGCAGGGCAGTTCTAACCAACATCTCCAATCTCGTCTCATTGATTGGACTCCAGGTTAGCTGACTCCTGGCTCCAATTAGCTTTTGGAGAAGTCATTAGCCTAGGGGTTCACATACTTTTTCCAACCTACATTGTGAATGTTTAAATTATGTATTCAATGTAGACAAGAAAAATAAACTAATAACACACCAATTATTGTAAGCACTCGGTGTTTGTCTATTGTTGTGACTTAGATGAAGATCAGATCAAATTTTATGACCAATTTATGCAGAAATCAAGGTAAATCCAAAGGGTTCACATTATTTTTCTTGCCACTGTAAGGCCTCCATAATAGTATGGGTCTTGCCTGTCCTAGCCACTCGGTAGCTCACCATATAAGACACTTCTAGCCCCTTCTTATTAATGGTATCTGATGCTTTTATACATGTCTTATTACTCAAAAGTCATCTTAATACTCGCTCAAGAAACTACTGTGGCTTATTTTTCAAATTGGCACATTTTGTTTCTAAATGTCTGAGCAAGAGTGAAGGTTTCATCGAGTTGTGAGATAGTACTTTTGCACATATAACACACTGTGGCTGAGGAAAGGCACTACTCCCAATATAAGTGAACCCCAAATCAATGTAGTTCTCATCATATTTGCGCCTCTTCGATGGTCCAACGTCCCCGTCTGTTGTTCGGTACTTTCCCGGGTAAGGGGACAATAGCTCGTCGGCTGCATCAGATTCACAACTGTCAGTGTCCATGCTAGCTGGGCTAATAACAAATGTAGAATTACTGATTCTAGCATTGGATGTGCTCGTGGAAGCAAAACAACTTGTGTCATCGACAGGTACCGGTGTAGTACTGCTGGTAGTAGCATTACTACCAGTAGAGCTGGTATGTGTCTTTATGGACGCGGGCCTTACTTGTTTTAGCCATTTATCCATTTTCAAGCAAACTGAATGAGCAGCAGCTACGTTTGGCTACATACGGACCGCCAGTGGAATTCCCGCGAGAGAGTAACGGTTAATATGATTGGATGTTAATTATTTGGCTAGGCTACCTGTATTTGACATTGTGTTGTTATTTCCCTGAACACTAGATGGTTGAATTTTATTTTTGGCAGTGAAACGAGTACTCAGGCGAGAAAAAAACCTCACCCAAATGTATAGCCCCGTTGAAAAATATGAATGGAATATTTGAAAATGTGAATAACTTGAATTTTTTATATTTATAAATTGATTTAAAAAAAAAATTAATCACAATTTTATTTGGCGTAACCCCCGACGGCATTGTACCCCAGTTTGGGAATACCTGATCTACACTGATTGAAGTGGATTTAACAAGTGACATCAATAAGGAATCATAGCTTTCACGTCGATTCACCAGGTCAGTCTGTTATGGAAAGAGCCGTGTATAATGTCCTTGTTCAGCCACGACTCCGAGAAAACATAGGACACTACAGTTCTTCAGGTCCCGTTGATAGGATAGTCTTGAACGGCACTCGTCCAGTTTGGCGGTTTATGTACTCGTCGATGTAGTTTTGTCAGTCAAGCCCGCATATCGACCTCTCTTATGCAGCCTTTTAGGGCCTGGTCCGCGGTGAGCAGTGTGTCCTGCGCCTCCGACTCGTTGAAGTAGAAATCCTCATCCAAATCGAGGTTAGTGATTGCTGTTCTGATGTCCAGAAGCTATTGAGATCAGCTAAAAAAAAACACAAAATGATCAGGAGAATTGGTCAGGAGCCCATAAAACGGATGCTATCCATTGCAGCACCATTCTTATTAGACACAGCTAACTACTGCAACTATCTAGAGACAGCTAACTACTGCAGCTAACTAGAGACAGTTAAAGCGTTGGACTAGTAACCGAAAGGTCACAAGATCGAATCCCAGAGCTGACAAGGTAAAAATCTGTTGTTCTACCCCTGAACAAGGCAGTTAACCCACCCAGTTAACTATGCCGTCATTGAAATTTAGAATTTGTTTTTAACTGACGTGCCTAGTTAAATAAAGTTTTTATTTTATTTTTTTTAAATACATTTTAAAAAAGGTCCTGAGCTACAGGAAGTTAGATTTGGGTATGTCATTTTAGGCAAAAATTGATCCCTACTGCAACTAACTAGAGACAGCTAACTACTGCAACTAAGTAGAGACAGCTAACTACTGCAACTAACTAGAGACAGCTAACTACTGCAACTAAGTAGAGACAGCTAACTACTGCAACTAAGTAGAAACAGCTAACTACTGCAACTAAGTAGAGACAGCTAACTACTGCAACTAAGTAGAGACAGCTAACTACTGCAACTAAGTAGAGACAGCTAACTACTGCAACTAAGTAGAGACAGCTAACTACTGCAACTAAGTAGAAACAGCTAACTACTGCAACAAACTAGAGACAGCTAACTACTGCAACTAAGTAGAGACAGCTAACTACTGCAACTAACTAGAGACAGCTAACTACTGCAACTAACTAGAGACAGCAACTTAACTTTGACGTCAACCTCATTGTCACCACTTGTGCTATGTGGAACCAGAACCATGATTTTGGACTGAATCAGGAACCAGAAGCCATGACATATGGTTTCCTCTTGACTAGAATTACAATACTTCACAATAGACTATGCATTAATCGTCCTGCTGTGACTGTGTGCTTTTGTTATTTTTTCAGTCATGTGATTCTCAGTCTACATTTTCATTTGTTTCTCTTTCCTGTGATAATGCTGTTTTTTTCCCTGTGATAATGCTGTTGAAAGTCACTGGGATGTTGCTGAAATCTATTCCCCTCCTGCTATGGCAGCTGTTTAGAGGCAGACTAATAAGAAAGGACTGTGAAGTCTTGAGGGAGAGAAAAGGAAATGGCATGTGGAGTGAAGCCTCCAGCTGAGGGGTGTGGAATCAGAGTAAACACGCCATAGCAGAGAAGCCCAAATTAAACCGGGCACATTGGAGGAGGGGTGTGTAAAACTAATCTCCAAGTCCCACAATTGCTCTATGAAAAATGAGGCCTATCATCTGTCACATTGTACCAATGTGTGTACGATACATGGAAAAATACATTTACAGCAAGAGTATTCTGTTATGAGGTATTGGGTGCGTATTTGTCATCTTTATATAGAGGAGGAGCGTCAGACAGCTAAACCCCATGGGTGAGTGGCCACCCAAATAAGTTGTTGGCTGCTGTAAAGGTCAAGACAGAATAAGGAGGGGAAAGACATGCCACTTCAAAAAATGTTCCTCACAATACTGCACGGTTCTTAGGACAGTTCTGCTTCTCACTTCATAAATCCATAGCACTATGGAACTTCCTGTTCTCAGAACAGTTCTGAGAACTGTTCTGCTTTCCAAGGTCCCCTTCAGCCTCCCTGTGGTTATAACTTCTGTTTACACCAGATTACCCCAAACATGGAGAATCAAAACTTTAAATATCGTTTCCTTTTTGTATTAAATCAAGTTCATGCGAACAAACTGGATCGGAAATATGTGGGTCTTGGTTGTGGTCATGTCTGTTTGTTTAGAAAACGACATATGGCTCATGCTTGTTTGTGCATTCATGTTTGGTAAATTGTATTGTTTTTAAGATAATTAAACCTACAAAAAAGATGAACTGGACCAGTTTAATTCCCTTTTAGTCTAGACAGGGAAATGTATGATAACTGTGACTGGGGGTTTACGCCTTGTAGTGTAATTGCCCATATTGGTTGCAGCCCACATGGCAAAGTCTATACAAAACAGATTGGCTGGGACGACAGGTCAATATTTAAGCTGTCAAAAAGCACATAGTATTATTCCACCAGCTTTTCTAAACATTTAGCGCACCTATCTTTGTCACGTTGTGAACCAATAAGGCCTGATCCAGGACAGAGGTCGGGTTTAATAATAAAAATAACCCTTCTAACACTAGTCATAAAAATATGTGCCCTGCCTAGATGGTTTTATTATAAAGCCATGTTGACAGTTGGTAATGGGACCAAAGTGCAGCATTCGTTCATATTACAACTGCCCTGGTATTTCAACCCCGGTTCATCAAACATTAATTGTACGTGATTTATTGTTCATGATTAGATTTTCACTATTTATTCAAAATCTAATAAAGTAATTGAGGAGATAAATGCAACGTCTTCTCATCATGCCCTGGACATGGCCCTGTGTGGAAATCGACATACTATTTTAATAAGATTACCTACGCCCTTTAAATTCCACACTGTGTGGTCTATGGACTGTTAAGCTATAGAATTTCACCTTTCTAGGGAAACAATGAGAAAGGAACATAACAACCACACATGGAACTGATGATAAAGGGCACTTATTGAGTTAGACATGTCCAGACCGTCTTACAGTGCAGCAGGGAATAAAACACACATTTTCCATAGTTCACAATTCTATGACATAGTGTCTGTAAACAGTGCTTTGTATGGTAAACACACACGTTTCTGGATATGTTGTAGTAAACAGACCCCAGACCTCTGTTGGGTGTATAACAGAATGATGTCAGACAAGGGTGCACTCTGTTTTTTATGCACAGAGAAGTAAAAAGGTCATCAGTGGGGAATCCATAAATCCTTCTGACATTCAAGCACGTTTCTCATCAAATTTGCTTGAAATAACATTTGTTTCATTATGGCTGAATAATTTATGACAATAAATATTTGTTGATATCATAGACAGCCATTACCTTTGTATGAGTCAGATATGACTGATTATGAAAAGCTTGAGTCCTGTAATTATTGTTAGCCTCAATTGGAATGCATGATTATGGTATCTAGCTACACAAAACTTGTGTGGGCAACTTCAATTAACATGGAGTAGTTGAATCGAGTAGAATGTTTCTACATTTGACCCCACAAACACCAGTATTACTAACGCTTTTCATGTCTTCATATTGTATTTCCCTACTACAGTGAATAAATAATACCCCCTCTGCATTGGGGACAAGTCAGCACACCCACTAATTCTTTGAGAGTAATGAGAGCAGTGTTGGGGAAGCTACTCTGAAAATGTAGTTTACTAAGCTACCAATTACTTCACACTGGAAGAAGTTAAGCTACACTAAAGCTGCAAACTACTTAGTGAAACATTTTCATATGTAAATCTGAAATGTCATAGACTACAAATTGCAAGGACAAGTCACTTCGGGGTCATATGTTAACAGAATGTGTTATTTAGCCTATTAAACACAAAAGCTATGTTTCAAATAAAGGAAATTATTGCCTATTTTACACATTTTATTTTATTTTTGCAAAAAGAGTAGTGTGTAGTTCCAGTAGTTAGCTACACCAGTACATGCCAAAAAAAAGTAATGAACTACTGAAAACAATACCTAGATTGGGATTTAGATAAACTACCACCAAGCTACTGCTAAATTAAATGTAATTACTAGTTGAACTACATGTAGTTCACTACTATCCAACACTGGATGAGAGTAACATGTTATGAGAGTAACATGGATGAGAGTAACATGCCCCTAAAGCCCCTGAAAACTGCACACTGAAGAGGAAACAAAACATCCTCTTGCAAATCACACACAGGTCACTGCTCTTTTACCTCATTTGTATCTTCTCTTATGACAAGCAATTATTCCACCCCATACACTTCACTGAAACACTATTTAGGTAACCATCCTAAAAGGGATGAGCAAGAACACAACTGCACATTCCACAATGAGGCACCTTTAAAAAAAACTGACAGTAATTCACCCATACATCTTCACAAACAGCTAATTCAACTAGAAAGTAACCCTAAATTCAAGCCCTAAAAACAGGGAAGTGATTCACAGACAAGGACCATTGTGGTTGGAGTGAGTTAGTGTGAGGTAGCCGAACAGAAGAGAGGGATTTTGGAGGGAGTCTCCGAGGTTAATTGCTACAGTAGAGACAGTAATTTGCTCTTTGTATTGGTAGTTATCTCTCCTCACAGTTGGTGTGTTTTGCCGAGTGGTCCGCCATTAATCAAACCTTTCTCCGGCAGGAAGTTGGGCCGATCAATCACGCTCGCTCTCCCCCTCCAGCTACAATTCCTGTCCCACCAAGAGATAACCCCCCCTAATTTAACATAGCAACACCCAACCTTGAATATAATTTCAGAGTTTGCCGAGGCGAAGGGTCAAGCGAAACGTGAGCGCAATTTGGAGCGTTTTTGAGAAATGTCTCTGGGTATTGGTGTAGGAAATGTTTTGACCTACCATTCAGGGAGGATAGCTTAGCACCTAATAGTTTCCTCTTGATTAGAATTACAATACTTCACAATAGACAATACATTAATCGTCCTGCTGTGACTATGTACTTTTGTTAATTTCTTACTTCAAGCTCCTTGGATGAAAACAATATTGACAAAATCAAGAAACTAAACCAGAGGTCAATCTTTGCCTAAATGCAAAGCTATTCTACCACTCACTACCAAACGTATGTTACAACCTGCCTCACCCAGTCTTTCCCATGGGCTGATGTTTTCAGTTTATTGTGAATGTGATATGATACTTAAACATAGACAAAAGTTCAGTTACAGTTCAAAACTCTGAAGTTCTTCGTTCTTCAATGGTCTGGCTAACTTGCTTCCCATCAAACCCACCGATCGTAATGCTTAATCTCTCCTTGTCACTCTAGTATGTGTCCTGTTCTTGTGTGTTCGTCCACTGTTTAACCCTGTCTTTTAGCCCATAAAGCTAGGGGTGATTGGGCAGCTTGCGTCAGCCCCTGGAGAACCCTCTGACTCCCCTTCTCAGACCCGGCTACCACTGAGGAATTCTCATCAGGTTTATGAGCTTCAGCCTTGCATTGTAAATAACACAATTTAGCGAACACAATGCAAATGGGGCCTCCTGGGTCCGACTGCCCTCTGCTCCAACACACAGTCAAATAAAAGAGCAACAGTAAAGGAACACAGAATTGAAACGTATTTGTGGAAGGCCGTGTAGTCAGGCTTTAATGAGCTCTGTTACAGAAAGAGTAGAGCAGAGAACAGAGAGAAAGAGGAGTTAGTGCCAAGCGGCTGGCTGGCTGACTGGCTGGCTGTGACTATGGGTTGTAAAGAAAAAGGAAGCAAATTTTTGCGAGCAGAAACATGAGGCTCAAGCTGAGTAAAACAATGATTCAAGGTTGCTGTGATAAACGAGCGTGTCTGTTCTGATAGCAGAAGGTCATGTGCATCAGCCCCCAGTGTGCTTCTGCCATCTAGCACGCAGTCAGGGTGCTCGGTTGGCACTCCCAAAACACCAGAACAGAAAGCTGTTTTTAACTACGGCAAAAGGATCCCACAGAGCCTCAGTGTATACAACACCCACCCAAGAAACACGACTTCTTAGTCTTTCAGAACCAATCAACTCAAAAATAGGCTCCATTGAAAACGTGACAATGTTAATAGAGATCACTGCTTATACTTACGTCTGGAAAAAAGTTGAGCTGTATTCCACAAATTCATTGAAGAGTTGTGATTAGGCACAGTAAGTATTGTAGCAAACATGTTATCAACGGGACATCATGAATCACCCACAACTGTCTACTAGTGTATTTGTATGATGTTCACAATAGAAATGTGTTCCCTGTTCTTATCCATGTCGTGGTTGTATGCATTAGCCACCAAATGGAAGAAAACAGACTGAAACCTGCCTGGACTTTTGGTTTGCTGTAGAATTTTTTTTCATCTGTTGCATGCCCTCATGAATACGACCCTGTGCTTCTGTGTGTCAGCCCAGTGTAGTGACTTAGGGTCCCCCCTATAGGATTTAATCACAGTGAGCGAATGAAAGAGCAAACCGCCACTCGGTTCACACGTCAGAACCAGCCAGGGTCATTCGCTCTCTCCCCCTCTTTTCCTCTCCCCCCACCTCTTTTCCCCAAAGACAAGCTGCACTGTTTTGACAAGAGCTTCACCACTTCCAGCTTTCCTTACACAAACAGGTCAGGACGAAAATCAATAATGTGCCTCGATAGGCTCTTATCTCCGTCCAAAGGGGGCCTTATCGACGCCGCTTAAATGGTGTTTTATGAAAATTCCTTGAACCCAAGTTCCCTTATATGGAATACAAAGAGGAAAAAATACATTCTTTCAAGATATAAAATGCACCAACGCCTATAAAATAAGCTTCACTTATCTGTTGCCTGTGTGCATATCTACACTGGTGCTGAACTACATTTGGAAAATACCACCAATCTGAAAAAAGAATGGCTTGTTCTTGAGTTTTTCTGATGAATGCACCGTGGGTACGATTAAATAAATATGGCTTGTATTTATTCTGAGTACAGTCATTTTAGGGAGATTTAAACCTGGGCGAGGCGTGGCATTTTGAGAGCTTCTCTATACTTGCAATATCGCCATTACCGTAAGTGTCCTTGCTGGAATGTCCGTTTTATGGTTCTAATTCTTCTAGGTCTCAAAGCATCTTCCTGTAAGGGTTTGTCTAACCCATCTATTCCACCATAAGTGTGTCACTGAAATTAATTGAGCATTTGGCATCTCTTGATAAAAAAAACGTATACAATAATAGCCAATCAGCGTTGAGCTAAACTGAGTGAGCTCAACTGTGAATGGTCCTGGTGCACCAAAAGAAAAGTGTCAAGTGAAGCAAGTTTGGATTTGGCTTCACACCAATCCAAACGTCATTAACAGAAAACAAACTTGAATTGTTGCATCTTGTTGTGTTGTTGTCCTCTGGTGGCTCGCTAGCAAGCTAGCTAAATGGGCCCTTTCCTAAATTAGCCATGGACGGAGATAGGGATTTGGACTTGTGGTTTGACTTAATTCTCCATACTAGCCAATGATTATAACGGCGATTCTGAACCAACCATAAATTCATACATGGTGCCTCTGACTTGAGAGGATGGAAGTTCAATATGTAGAAGGCTAATGTTAACTAGCTGACTAATCGTTGCTCATGAAAGGAAGTTAGGTTAGCGAGCAAGACTTTTAGCCAGGTAGACTAGGACCACAAAAACTAAAAGCGTGTACTGTATGACAGAGTCGTAGACCGTTTGGCAATATGAAATAGAGTATGGCATTGGCGTTTCTCTACAAGTAGGTTGAGTCAACATGTTTTTTTACACACACACACACACACACACACACACACACACACACACACACACACACACACACACACACACACACACACACACACACACACACACACACGAGAAATCCTTACCATTGAAGTTGAAATGGTGCTGGAATAGTGGAGGCAACTCCTGTTTTCTTTGCGACTTGCAGTAACTTTCCAGTATTTTAAGTCAATAGTTGTTTAGTAGTCGAAAATGTTGGAAACATTAACTTGCTTGACCATGCTGTAGGTCATGTTTGTTACATGTGATATGTTTTGTGGACTCCACCGGACAGTTGTTGCTCTCCGGTTTTGTGATGAAACAAATATGTGGTTGAATTTATTCTTATTGTCTCAGCCTTAGGCCTATATGTCATGGTGGCAGGGCATATAAACTAACTAACAGGTTATAGAGCAAACAATGCAATTATCACAACCCACAAGTTGTAATACGACTTTTTTTGTGTGTTGGCTTCCCCAGTGATTGTACCCATGCACCGCTACTGTACAGCAAATAGTATGTTAATAGTGGTGATAGTATTTATACAGCATATAGTATGTTTAATAGTGGTGATAGTATTTATACAGCATATAGTATGTTTAATAGTGGTGATAGTATTTATACAGCATATAGTATGTTTAATAGTGGTGATAGTATTTATACAGCATATAGTATGTTTAGTAGTGGTGATAGTATGTATACAGCATATAGTATGTTTAATAGTGGTGATAGTATTTATACAGCATATAGTATGTTTAATAGTGGTGATAGTATTTATACAGCATATAGTATGTTTAATAGTGGTGATAGTATTTATACAGCATATAGTATGTTTAATAGTGGTGATAATATGTATACAGCATATAGTATGTTTAATAGTGGTGATAGTATTTATACAGCATATAGTATGTTTAGTAGTGGTGATAGTATGTATAGAGCATATAGTATGTTTAATAGTGGTGATAGTATTAATACAGCATATAGTATGTTTAGTAGTGGTGATAGTATGCATACAGCATATAGTATGTATAGTGGTGATAGTATGTATACAGCATATAGTATGTATAGTGGTGATAGTATGTATACAGCATATAGTATGTATAGTGGTGATAGTATGTATACAGAATATAGTATGTATAGTGGTGATAGTATGTATACAGAATATAGTATGTATAGTGGTGATAGTATGTATACAGCATATAGTATGTATAGTGGTGATAGTATTTGATATTTACAGCATAACTCATCTTGATTGAATCAGATTCAATAAAAAAAAATCTATATTCGATTACATAGGAAAGCATATAATTACACTGGGTAGAAATTATTATCGATTATTGACTCGGGGCTCCCGAGTGGCACAGCGGTCTAAGGCACTGCATCTCAGTGCTAGAGGTGTCACTACAGACCCTGGTTTGTTTCCAGGCTGTATCACAACCGGATGTGATTGTGTGTCCCATAAGGCAGTGCACAATTGTCCCAGTGTTGTCCGTGTTAGGGTTTGGCCGGGGCAGACCTTCATTGTAAATAAGAATTTGTTCTTAACTGAGTTTCCTAGTTAAATAAAGGTAAAATAAATATATAAAAAATACCAGATTTGTTTTGGGGCCACAGCTTCAAGATGAGTATCGGTCTCCCTCTGCTGTCAGACTGAAGATCAGCAGGAGACATTATATTGAGATGGACTGTACTACTTACTTGTTGTTAAATAAATGAGATATTTTCTTAGTACAATACACTTTTTTGTAAATTGTACATTGAAACGTGAAAGTCACCACTTACCACTCACTCACACACACACAACCAAGAGGCTGGAAGCAGCAGGTTCAGCCACAGAGCAGCGCCCCTGGAGCAGGTTAGAGGTTAAGTGCCTTGCTAAAGGGCCAAATGACAGGTACAAAGTTGAGCTGTTTGATGATAACTGACTGGAAAGTGTGATATCTTGTTGTCCTTTCCAGGTGGATATAAACAAACATTATAGTGCCATGCAAGATGATGTTCTACTATATAGTGAACAGCAGCCATACTCAACATGCGGACCAAGATGATGTTCTACTATATAGTGAACAGCAGCCATACTCAACATGCGGACCAAGATGATGTTCTACTATATAGTGAACAGTAGCCATACTCAACATGCGGACCAAGATGATGTTCTACTATATAGTGAACAGTAGCCATACTCAACACGCGGACCAAGATGATGTTCTACTATATAGTGAACAGTAGCCATACTCAACATGCGGACCAAGATGGTGTTCTATATAGTGAACAGTAGCCATACTCAACACGCGGACCAAGATGGTGTTCTACTATATAGTGAACAGTAGCCATACTCAACACGCGGACCAAGATGATGTTCTACTATATAGTGAACAGTAGCCATACTCAACATGCGGACCAAGATGATGTTCTACTATATAGTGAACAGTAGCCATACTCAACACGCGGACCAAGATGATGTTCTACTATATAGTGAACAGTAGCCATACTCAACATGCGGACCAAGATGATGTTCTACTATATAGTGAACAGTAGCCATACTCAACACGCGGACCAAGATGATGTTCTACTATATAGTGAACAGCAGCCATACTCAACATGCGGACCAAGATGATGTTCTACTATATAGTGAACAGTAGCCATACTCAACATGCGGACCAAGATGATGTTCTACTATATAGTGAACAGTAGCCATACTCAACATGCGGACCAAGATGATGTTCTACTATATAGTGAACAGTAGCCATACTCAACACGCGGACCAAGATGATGTTCTACTATATAGTGAACAGCAGCCATACTCAACATGCGGACCAAGATGATGTTCTACTATATAGTGAACAGTAGCCATACTCAACACGCGGACCAAGATGGTGTTCTACTATATAGTGAACAGTAGCCATACTCAACACGCGGACCAAGATGATGTTCTACTATATAGTGAACAGTAGCCATACTCAACATGCGGACCAAGATGATGTTCTACTATATAGTGAACAGTAGCCATACTCAACACGCGGACCAAGATGATGTTCTACTATATAGTGAACAGTAGCCATATTCAACATGCGGACCAAGATGGTGTTCTACTATATAGTGAACAGTAGCCATACTCAACACGCGGACCAAGATGGTGTTCTACTATATAGTGAACAGCAGCCATACTCAACATGCGGACCAAGATGGTGTTCTACTATATAGTGAACAGTAGCCATACTCAACATGCGGACCAAGATGATGTTCTACTATATAGTGAACAGCACCTGTACTCAACATGCGGACCAAGATGGTGTTCTACTATATAGTGAACAGCAGCCATACTCAACATGCGGACCAAGATGGTGTTCTACTATATAGTGAACAGTAGCCATACTCAACATGCGGACCAAGATGATGTTCTACTATATAGTGAACAGCACCTGTACTCAACATGCGGACCAAGATGGTGTTCTACTATATAGTGAACAGTAGCCATACTCAACATGCGGACCAAGATGGTGTTCTACTATATAGTGAACAGCAGCCATACTCAACATGCGGACCAAGATGGTGTTCTACTATATAGTGAACAGTAGCCATACTCAACATGCGGACCAAGATGGTGTTCTATATAGTGAACAGTAGCCATACTCAACATGCGGACCAAGATGGTGTTCTACTATATAGTGAACAGCAGCCATACTCAACATGCGGACCAAGATGGTGTTCTATATAGTGAACAGTAGCCATACTCAACATGCGGACCAAGATGGTGTTCTACTATATAGTGAACAGCAGCCATACTCAACATGCGGACCAAGATGGTGTTCTACTATATAGTGAACAGTAGCCATACTCAACATGCGGACCAAGATGGTGTTCTATATAGTGAACAGTAGCCATACTCAACATGCGGACCAAGATGATGTTCTACTATATAGTGAACAGCAGCCATACTCAACATGCGGACCAAGATGGTGTTCTACTATATAGTGAACAGCAGCCATACTCAACATGCGGACCAAGATGGTGTTCTACTATATAGTGAACAGTAGCCATACTCAACATGCGGACCAAGATGATGTTCTACTATATAGTGAACAGCACCTGTACTCAACATGCGGACCAAGATGGTGTTCTACTATATAGTGAACAGTAGCCATACTCAACATGCGGACCAAGATGGTGTTCTACTATATAGTGAACAGCAGCCATACTCAACATGCGGACCAAGATGGTGTTCTACTATATAGTGAACAGTAGCCATACTCAACATGCGGACCAAGATGGTGTTCTATATAGTGAACAGTAGCCATACTCAACATGCGGACCAAGATGGTGTTCTACTATATAGTGAACAGTAGCCATACTCAACATGCGGACCAAGATGGTGTTCTACTATATAGTGAACAGTAGCCATACTCAACATGCGGACCAAGATGATGTTCTACTATATAGTGAACAGTAGCTATACTCAACATGCAGACCAAGATGGTGTTCTACTATATAGTGAACAGTAGCCATACTCAACACGCGGACCAAGATGGTGTTCTATATAGTGAACAGTAGCCATACTCAACATGCGGACCAAGATGATGTTCTACTATATAGTGAACAGCAGCTGTACTCAACATGTGCACCAAGATGGTGTTCTACTATATAGTGAACAGTAGCCATACTCAACATGCGGACCAAGATGGTGTTCTACTATATAGTGAACAGTAGCCATACTCAACAGGCGTACCGCGGTCCCAATCCAGACACTGAAAAGGGTCAATACATTTTTGCTCAAAATGCATGTAATGGCAGACAATTTCTGAAATGCATGGCTATAACATATAGTCTATAGGGTGGCCAAAGTGGATCCTAATTCGGCACATGACATAGTTACATAGCAGTCTTAAACTTATAAACTTAATGAAAACTTTGGCAGTGATATAATTGAAATTGTTATGGTGAGAAAAAATATATAATTTTTATTTCACCTAATTTTAGCATAAATGTTCAATTTCATAAAAAACGAATTTTCCCTTGTCAAGAGGTTAGATAAATAAAAATGACTATAGTTGTTATGCCTACTCCTGCTCCCTCCCTCCGGCATTTGACGTTGCCGGTCTACTAACCACCGGTCCTGGCAACCCACATTGTGCACACCTGGCAACCATCAATGCGCACACCTGCTCCCCATTGTTATGCACACCTGGACTTCACTTAGTAAGCGTCTCATGTTTTGTATTTTCTTCATGTTTATTATTATCTCACCTTCTGCTTCCTGACTCCCTGCGTATACATTACAATAGTAAGTGCCCGACAATATATCATGTTTGTAGTACTTTTTGTTGTAATTTAAATGCATTTTATTGCTTTTGGTATGTTTCAAGTACAATAAAAAATATATTTTGACAAAAATATATTGCGGCTCCGGCAGCTCTCTTTGGACCACCCATGGGAGGAAAGTGTCATCCAGCTCCTGTCTTATGTTGTACACTACCACTTTTGCAGTTTTAATGAGACTAACATAAGTGCATGTGCTAAGACAGTCAACATTTCATTGCAAAACAAATTAGCCAATTTTTATATTTTGCCATTTATTTTAATGTAAACATATATTTCTTACAAATACAATGAAATGTAATATATTGCATAAGACATTTCCAAATACATTACCAAATGTATTTCTCTAATACATTCTAAAATACATTGTTGAATGTATTTTACAAAATATATTTGTCTTATATATTCTAAAATATATTGTTGAATGTATTCCAGAATGTATTTAGAAATAAATTAATCAAAAAATGTAACACATATTATGATATACATTTTACATACATCTATATATACATTCTAAATACATTCCTGTAGTAAAAAAAAGTGTTAAACTACTTAAAATATATTTGAGATTTTTCAAAGTAGCCACCCTTTGCCTTAAAGACAACTTTGCACATTCTTGGCATTCTCTCAACCAGCTTCATGAGGTAGTGACCAGGAATGCTTTTCCAACAGTCTCGAAGGAGTTCCCACATATGCTGAGCACTTGTTGGCTGCTTTTCCTTCACTCTGCAGTCCAACTCATCCCAAACCATTTCAATTTGGTTGAGGTTGGGTGAATGTGGAGGCCAGTTCATCTGATGCAGCATTCCATCACTCTTCTTCATGGGTCAAATAGCCCTTACACAGCCTGGAGGTGTATTGGGTCATTGTCCTGTTGAGAAAAAAAACGAGAGTCCCACTAAGCGCATACCAGATGGGATGGCTTATCGCTGCAAATTTCTGTTGTAGCCATGCTGGTTAAGTGTGCCTTGAATTCTAGATAAAATCACTGACAGTGTCACCAGAAAAACACCCCCACACCTCCTCGCCCATGCTTCACGGTGGGAACCACACATGCAGAGATCATCCTCTCACCTACTCTGCATCTCACAAAGACACAGTGGTTGGAACCAAAAATCTCAAATTTGGACTCATCAGAACAAAGGACAGATTTCCACAGGGCCAATGTCCATTGCCGGTGTTTCTTGTCCCAAGTAAGTCTCTTCCTATTATTGGTGTCCTTTAGTAGTTATTTCTTTGCAGCAATTCTACCATGAAGGCCTGATTAAACTCTGTGAAGCATTTATTTGGGCTGCAATCTGAGGTGCAGTTAACTAATGCAGCAGAGGTAACTCTGGGTCTTCCTTTTCTGTGGGGTTCCTCATGAGAGCCAGTTTCATTATAGCGCTTGGTTTTTGCAACTGCACTTGAAGAAACATTCAAAGTTCTTGACATTTTCAGAATTGACTGACCTTCATGTCTTAAAGTAATGATGGCCTGTCGTTTCTCTTTGCTTATTTGAGCTGTTCTTGCCATAATATGGATTGGTATTTTACCAAATAGTGCTATCTTCTGTATACCACCCCTACCTTGTCACAACACAACTGATTGGCTCAAACGCAAATGAACTTTTAAGAAGGCACACCTGTTAATTGAAATACATTCCAGGTGACTACTTCATGAAGCTTGTTGAGAGAATGCCAAGAGTGTGCGAAGCTGTCATCAAGGCAAAGGGTGGCTACTTTGAAGAATCTCAAATATAAAATTAGTTTAACACATTTATAGTTACTACATGATTCCATGTTTTATTTCACAGTTTTTATGTCTTCACTATTATTCTACAATGAAGAAAATAGTAAAAAAAAAAAAAAACTTGAATGAGTAGGTGTGTCAAGTTTTGACTGGTACTGTATATTTAAACTTTTTTCCTTATGGGCGACTCAGACTTTCAACTTACTGCTGTTGGGAGTTGTAATAGTAGAATGCTTAAACTGCAATTTCGAAATTTGGTAGTCAATGGAAGTTCTCCTCTTAGTGAGCGAGGACATCTATAACCCGTCAGAAATGTGCAGTTGATCAACAAGCCCATGTTAACTAGGTAGGAGCCAGGTTAGGTTCCCAGTGGCCTCGACCCCTAGGGGGACGCAATTACTTTTTGGGAGTCACTGAGGTATCACATGAACACATGTAAGACATAGCAAAATGTATACAATTTCAGGAAATTAGCTTTAAAACTGCTAAATATTCTCCCCACCAACAACAGGGGGGTAGAATGTTGAACCATTTTGGATTATATGGGTTGCAAGGTGGGTTTGTTACTATGCCGATAAATGACAATATCCATCCGGACCTTTGCCACCTAGGAAATGTGTCTGACCGGACCTTCTGAAATAGTAGTTGAGTACCCCTGGTGTACAGTATGTCCAATTCCATTGGCAGTTTGAAACTCTGATCATCCTAGGAACTTTGTCATGGATTTGAAAATTAACAGTTGAAATCTGGGAGAATAGTAGTGAACAGTTGGGGCTGTCCATCACTCAAATTCCACTTACATGTATTACTCTAGGACCTGCATCTGTCTAAAACATACAAAACACTTTGGCCCCATCTTGTGGTTCGAGCAGTACTCTACAAATGTAACCTGGGCAACATGTAGGTATACTGTTGCTGTGTTTATTAGGATCAGGATGGATTGATATGTAGGATTCTTGATACGTTTTTAAGGTAAAATAAATACTTAAAACCCTAACCCATAACTCTATGGTTATACTTATTTGGATAGGCCCTATAGATCAGGGGTGTCAAACTCATTCCACTGAGGGCCCAGTGTCTGCGGGTTTTTGTTTTTTTCCTTTCAGTTAAGAACTATACAACCAGGTGAGGTGAGTTCGTTACTAATTAGTGACCTAGTTCATCAATCAAGTACAAGGGTGAATCTAAAATCTCAAACAATTCGGCCCTCCATGGAACGAGTTTGCCACATACTATAGATGACCTGCAGATACTAAATGAACAACAAACTATCAACTGCAACAGCTTGCTGGTATAAGGGTTAGGTTAAGGGTTATCTATTAATATCAGTCCAGTAACCCCAGTAGTTGAGCATATACCCAGTTCATACAACAGTCCAAGCAAAATAAATGAATAAATACAACTTAGGTAAATATACTTTAAATGAGATGAAGTATTCAAATCCAGTGATAGCCAATGAGACATCAGCATTTTGTTGATATGTTTTGCTAACTGTATCTGACCCTATGATTCCTCTTTCGTAGAGGTGCGGTACAGCACTACTACTGTACAATAGGTTAGTATAACAACAAAAACCACTATCGTGGTATTTTGTATATGTACAGTATTAGAAACAACCCACTCAAATAATTATTTACTATTTAGATCAAGTCAACATTTCCTCCAATGTCAGTGCAGTTAAGAGATTGGACTTTGACTCTTTACCCATAATGCCTCCAGAAATACCCTGCTTTGTAAATTATAACCTTAACCAATCCCACTTTCCCCTCTAATGTTTTGGCTAGAACATGACCACACAGAGCTTGGACTACGTCAAATCTTTCAGCATTCAGTTTCGCTTACTCTGTTAACAAAGACTTGGAGCTCCTTTGAAAGAAAACACTATTAGCACAGGCGACTGAGAGGGTCTCCTCTTGCCCATGCACTGTAAGCATTCCACTTTGAAAAAGATAATATTTGCTCCTTGAAAAAGTGAGGTAATGCGTGGCAGCAGAGTTGATCCGTGAACGATTGCAGTGAAACTTTAATTCCATACATCACCGGGTTCATTTATCACAGTGCTTTCTAAAGTGATCTATCAACAGGACATGCTGTTTGGCACTGTCCTGTTATTTCAGCTGATTACTAAATCAAGACTCAATTCAATGGCCAAATCTCTCCTTCTGCTGTGTTGACGACTGACTCTTCTGTAAACCATTGAGGCTGTTAGTGGTTTGTCAAGACTCAAGACCAGTTAAGTCATGATGTTTCACAGTGACCCAACAGATATATCCTTTCTGACGCTCCATTAATATTAACAATGCCCCAATTTTCTAAAAATATCATCAGTCATCACAGTTTTTCTTAAGGGGCTGACTTTGACATAGTTGAAACATTACCATACACAAATCATCCAATACATAACATAGCACTGATTGGTGTAATTTAATGGGCACTCGGGATTCAAACAACAACAAACTGGATTACCCTGCCACACGTTTTGGAAAATAGGGGGCTGCAGAAATGTAACCACTTTCAAATTCAGACAGAGCTATGGATGCAAGCATTGACCATCCATGAGATCAAACTTAGTCAAAACATGTATTTACCAAACCCACATTGCCCCTACAAAAAAAAATATATGGTGTGGGAATTGTTTACTCACAAACTTGAAGGATGGCAACTGGTTGGATATTATATGTTACTATTCAGGTTATTTGCTGGCTTCCTCAGTCTACGGTTGAGATAAGAAGCTAGCATTTTTATGTTGACTTACAGAAGCTATGCTACTGAGCATAGGAAGAACGATAAGCTCTCCATACCTGTGCATTTCCACTACCTGGTCACCTGTGTGCCAATGTACAGTACATGTGACTAGTGACCCATGACCCAACAGATAGTGCCCTCTAGTGTACAAATGAAGTGGAATATACAAGGACAGACAAACTACAGACTACACAACCGCCACATAACCAGGCCAAAATGGATCCTACACATCACAACTACCACACAACAAGGCCAAAATGGTTCCTACACATCACAACCACCACATAACCAGGCCAAAATGGATCCTACACATCACAACTACCACACAAGGCCAAAATGGTTCCTACACATCACAACCACCATATAACCAGGCCAAAATGGCTCCTTCACATCACAACCACCACACAACAAGGCCAAAATGGCTCATACACAACACAAACACTACACAACCAGGCCAATGGCTCCTACACAACACAACAAGGCCAAAATGGCTCCTACACAACACAACCAGGCCAAAATGGCTCCTTCACATCACAACCACCACACAACAAGGCCAAAATGGCTCCAATACAACACAAACACTACACAACCAGGCCAAAATGAATCCAACACAACACAACCTCTACAAAACCAGGCCAAAATTGGTCCTACACAACACAACCACCACATAACCAGGCCAAAATGGCTCCTTCACATCACAACCACCACAAAACCAGGCCAAAATGGCTCCTACACAACACAAACACTACACAACCAGGCCAATGGCACCTACACAACACAACAAGGCCAAAATGGCTCCTACACAAAACAAACACTACACAAACAGGCCAATGGCTCCTACACAACACAACAATGGCTCATACACAACAAAATCGGGCCAAATGGCTTCTACACAACACAACCACCACACAACCAGGCCAAAATGGCTCCTACACAACACAATCACCACATAACCATACCAAAATGGCTCCTACACAACACAACCACCACATAACCAGGCCAAAATGGCTCCAACACATCACAACCACCACACCACAAAGCCAAAATGGCTCCAACACAACGCAAACACTACACAACCAGGCCAAAATGGCTCCTACACAACACAACCACAACACAACCAAGCCAAAATGGCTCCTACACAACACAGCCATGCCAAAATGGCTTCTTCACAACACAACCACCACATAACCAGGCCAAAATGGCTCTAACACATCACAACCACCACACCACAAAGCCAAAATGGCTCAAACACAACGCAAACACTACACAACCAGGCAAAAATGGCTCCTACACAACACAACCACGACACAACAAGGCCAAAATGGCTCCTACACAACACAAGCCCCACACAACCAGGCCAAAATGGCTCCTACACAACACAAACACTACACAAACAGGCCAATGGCTCCTACACAACACAACAAGGCCAAAATGGCTCATACACAACAAAACCAGGCCAAATGGCTTCTACACAACACAACCACCACACAACCAGGCCAAAATGGCTCCTACACAACATAATCACCACATAACCATACCAAACTGGCTCCTACACAACACAACCACCACATAACCAGGCCAAAATGGCTCCAACACATCACAACCACCACACCACAAAGCCAAAATGGCTCCAACACAACGCAAACACTACACAACCAGGCCAAAATGGCTCCTACACAACACAGCCATGCCAAAATGGCTCCAACACATCACAACCACCACATAACCAGGCCAAAATGGCTCCTTCACATCACAACCACCACACCACAAAGCCAAAATGGCTCAAACACAACGCAAACACTACACAACCAGGCAAAAATGGCTCCTACACAACACAACAAGGCCAAAATGGCTCCTACACAACACAAGCCCCACACAACCAGGCCAAAATGGCTCCTACACAACACAAACACTACACAAACAGGCCAATGGCTCCTACAAAACACAACAAGGCCAAATGGCTTCTACACAACACAACCACCACACAACCAGGCCAAAATGGCTCCTACACAACATAATCACCACATAACCATACCAAACTGGCTCCTACACAACACAACCACCACATAACCAGGCCAAAATGGCTCCAACACATCACAACCACCACACCACAAAGCCAAAATGGCTCCAACACAACGCAAACACTACACAACCAGGCCAAAATGGCTCCTACACAACACAGCCATGCCAAAATGGCTCCAACACATCACAACCACCACATAACCAGGCCAAAATGGCTCCTTCACATCACAACCACCACACAACAAGGCCAAAATGGCTCCGAAACACCACAACAAGGCAAAAATGGCTCCTACACTACACAACCAGGCCAAAATGGCTCCTACACAACACAACCACCACACAACCAGGCCAAAATAGCTCCTACACAACACAACCACTACACAACCAGGCCAAAATGGCTCCTACAAAACACAACCACCACATAACCAGGCCAAAATGGCTCCTTCACATCACAACCACCAAACAACAAGGACAAAATGGCTCCTTTACATCACAACCACCACACAACAAGGCCAAAATGGCTCCTACACAACACAAACACTACACAACCAGGCCAATGGCTCCTACACAACCCAACAAGGCCAAAATGGCTCCTACACAACACAACCAGTACAAATGGCTTCTACACAACACAACCACCACACAACCAGGCCAAAATGGCTCCTACACAACACAACCACCACATAACCAGGCCAAAATGGCTCCAACACATCACAACCACCACACCACAAAGCCAAAATGGCTCCAACACAACGCAAACACTACACAACCAGGCCAAAATGGCTCCTACACAACACAACCACCACAGAACCAGGCCAAAATGGCTCCTACACAACACAACCAGGCCAAAATGGCTCCAACACAACACAACCTCTACACAACCAGGCCAAAATGGCTCCTACACAACACAACCACCACATAACCAGGCCAAAATGGCTCCAACACAACACAACCACCACATAACCAGGTCAAAATGGCTCCTTCACATCACAAACACCACACAACAAGGACAAAATGGCTCCTTTACATCACAACCACCACACAACAAGGCCAAAATGACTCCTACACAACACAAACACTACACAACCAGGCCAATGGCCCCTACACAACACAACAAGACCAAAATGGCTCCTACACAACACAACCAGGCCAAATGGCTTCTACATAACACAACCACCACACAACCAGGCCAAAATGGCTCCTACACAACACAACACCACATAACCAGGCCAAAATGGCTCCAACACAACACAACCACCACATAACCGGGCCAAAATGGCTCCTACACAACACAACACCACATAACCAGGCCAAAATGGCTCCAACACATCACAACCACCACACCACAAAGCCAAAATGGCTCCAACATAACGCAAACACTACACAACCAGGCCAAAATGGCTCCTACACAACACAACCACCACACAACCAGGCCACAATGGTTCCTACACAACACAACCACCACACAACAAGGCCAAAATGGCTCCTACACAACACAGCCATACCAAAATGGCTCCTTCACATCACAACCACCACATAAGCAGGCCAAAATGGCTCCTTCACATCACAACCACCACACAACAAGGCCAAAATGGCTCCAACACAACACAACAAGGCCAAAATGGCTCCTACACTACACAACCAGGCCAAAATGGCTCCTACACAACACAACCACTACACAACCAGGCCAAAATGGCTCCTACACAACACAACCACTATACAACCAGGCCAAAATGGCTCCTACAAAACACAACCACCACATAACCAGGCCAAAATGGCTCCTTCACATCACAACCACCACACAACAAGGCCAAAATGGCTCCAACACAACACAAACACTACACAACCAGGCCAAAAGGGCTCCTATACAACACAACCACCACACAACAAGGACAAAATGGCTCCTACACAACACAACCACTACACAACCAGGCCAAATGGCTCCTACACAACACAGCCATGCCAAAATGGCTCCTTCACATCACAACAACCACATAACCAGGCCAAAATGGCTCTTTCACATCACAACCACCACACAACAAGGCCAAAATGGCTCCAACACAAACACTAAACAACCAGGCCAAAATGGCTCCTACACAACACAACCACCACACAACCAGGCCAAAATGGCTCCTACACAACACAACCACTACACAACCAGGCTAAAATGGCTCCTACACAACTCAACCAGGCCAAAATGGCTCCAACACAACACAACCAGAACAAAATGGCTCCTACACAACACAACCACCACATAACCAGGCCAAAATGGCTCCTTCACTTCACAACCACCACACAACAAGGACAAAATGGCTCCTTTACATCACAACTACCACACAAAAGGCCAAAATGGCTCCTACACAACACAACACAAACACTACAAAACCAGGCCAAAATTGTTCCTACACAACACAACCACCACATAACCAGGCCAAAATGGCTCCTTCACATCACAACCACCACACAACCAGGCCAAAATGGCTCCTACACAACACAAACACTACACAACCAGGCCAATGGCTCCTACACAACACAACAAGGCCAAAATGGCTCCTACACAACACAAACACTACACAAACAGGCCAATGGCTCCTACACAACACAACAATGGCTCATACACAACAAAACCGGGCCAAATGGCTTCTACACAACACAACCACCACACAACCAGGCCAAAATGGCTCCTACACAACACAATCACCACATAACCATACCAAAATGGCTCCTACACAACGCAAACACTACACAACCAGGCCAAAATGGCTCCTACACAACACAACCACAACACAACCAAGCCAAAATGGCTCCTACACAACACAGCCATGCCAAAATGGCTTCTTCACAACACAACCACCACATAACCAGGCCAAAATGGCTCCAACACATCACAACCACCACACCACAAATCCAAAATGGCTCAAACACAACGCAAACACTACACAACCAGGCCAAAATGGCTCCTACACAACACAACCACGACACAACAAGGCCAAAATGGCTCCTACACAACACAAGCCCCACACAACCAGGCCAAAATGGCTCCTACACAACACAAACACTACACAAACAGGCCAATGGCTCCTACACAACACAACAAGGCCAAAATGGCTCCTACACAACACAACCAGGCCAAAATGGCAACAACACAACACAACCTCTACATAACCAGGTCAAAATGGCTCCTACACAACACAACCACCACATAACCAGGCCAAAATGGCTCCAACACAACACAACCACCACATAACCAAGCCAAAATGGCTCCTTCACATCACAAACACCACACAACAAGGACAAAATGGCTCCTTTACATCACAACCACCACACAACATGGCCAAAATGGCTCCTACACAACACAAACACTACACAACCAGGACAATGGCCCCTACACAACACAACAAGGCCAAAATGGCTCCTACACAACACAACCAGGCCAAATGGCTTCTACATAACACAACCACCACACAACCAGGCCAAAATGGCTCCTACACAACACAACACCACATAACCAGGCCAAAATGGCTCCAACACATCACAACCACCACACCACAAAGCCAAAATGGCTCCAACATAACGCAAACACTACACAACCAGGCCAAAATGGCTCCTACACAACACAGCCATGCCAAAGTGGCTCCTTCACATCACAACCACCACATAACCAGGCCAAAATGGCTCCTACACAACACAACCACGACACAACAAGGCCAAAATGGCTCCTACACAACACAGCCATACCAAAATGGCTCCTTCACATCACAACCACCACATAACCAGGCCAAAATGGCTCCTTCACATCACAACCACCACAAAACAAGGCCAAAATGGCTCCGAAACACCACAACAAGGCCAAAATGGCTCCTACACTACACAACCAGGCCAAAATGGCTCCTACACAACACAACCACCACACAACCAGGCCAAAATGGCTCCTACACAACACAACAATGGCTCATACACAACAAAACCGGGCCAAATGGCTTCTACACAACACAACCACCACACAACCAGGCCAAAATGGCTCCTACACAACACAATCACCACATAACCATACCAAAATGGCTCCTACACAACACAACCACCACATAACCAGGCCAAAATGGCTCCAACACAACGCAAACACTACACAACCAGGCCAAAATGGCTCCTACACAACACAGCCATACCAAAATGGCTCCTTCACATCACAACCACCACATAAGCAGGCCAAAATGGCTCCTTCACATCACAACCACCACACAACAAGGCCAAAATGGCTCCTACACAACACAGCCATACCAAAATGGCTCCTTCACATCACAACCACCACATAAGCAGGCCAAAATGGCTCCTTCACATCACAACCACCACACAACAAGGCCAAAATGGCTCCTACACTACACAACCAGGCCAAAATGGCTCCTACACAACACAACCACTACACAACCAGGCCAAAATGGCTCCTACACAACACAACCACTATACAACCAGGCCAAAATGGCTCCTACAAAACACAACCACCACATAACCAGGCCAAAATGGCTCCTTCACATCACAACCACCACACAACAAGGCCAAAATGGCTCCAACACAACACAAACACTACACAACCAGGCCAAAAGGGCTCCTATACAACACAACCACCACACAACAAGGACAAAATGGCTCCTACACAACACAACCACTACACAACCAGGCCAAATGGCTCCTACACAACACAGCCATGCCAAAATGGCTCCTTCACATCACAACAACCACATAACCAGGCCAAAATGGCTCTTTCACATCACAACCACCACACAACAAGGCCAAAATGGCTCCAACACAAACACTAAACAACCAGGCCAAAATGGCTCCTACACAACACAACCACCACACAACCAGGCCAAAATGGCTCCTACACAACACAACCACTACACAACCAGGCTAAAATGGCTCCTACACAACTCAACCAGGCCAAAATGGCTCCAACACAACACAACCAGACAAAATGCTCCTACACAAACCACAACCACACCATAACCAGCCAAAAATGCTCCATTCCTTCCAACCACCACAACAGGACAAATTGCTCCTTTACATCACAACTACACACAAAAGGCCAAAATGGCTCCTACACAACACAACACAAACACTACAAAACCAGGCCAAAATTGTTCCTACACACACACAACCACCACATAACAGGCCAAAATGGCTCCTTCACATCACAACCACCACACAACCGAGCCAAAATGGCTCCTACACAACAAACCCACACAACAGCTGGCTCCTACCAAAACACAACAAGGCCAAAATGGCTCCTACACAACACAAACACTACACAAACAGGCCAATGGCTCCTACACAACACAACAATGGCTCAACACACAAAACCGGGCCAAATGGCTTCTACACAACACAACCCCCACACAACCAGGCCAAATGGCTCCTACACACACACATCACCACATAACCATACAAAATGGCTCCTACACAACCAAACACTACACAACCAGCCAAATGGCTCCTACACAACACAACCACAACACAACCAAGCCAAAATGGTCCCTACACAACACAGCCATGCCAAATGGCTTCTTCACACACAACCCCCATAACCAGGCCAAAATGGCTCCAACACATCACAACCACCACACCACAATCCAAAATGGCTCAAACACAACGCAAACACTACACAACCAGGCCAAAAATGGCTCCTAACAACACAACCACGACACAACAAGGCCAAAATGCTCCTACACAACACAAGCCCACACAACCAGGCCAAAATGGCTCCTACACAACACAAACACTACACAACCAGCCAATGGCTCCTACACAACACAACCAAGGCCAAAATGGCTCCTACACAACCACAACCAGGCCAAATGGCACAACACAACACAACCCTCTACATAACCAGGTCAAAATGGCTCCTACACAACACACCACCAACAATAACCAGGCCAAAATGGCTCCAACACACACAACCACCACATAACCAGCCAAAATGGCTCCTTCACATCACAAACACCACACAACAAGGCCAAAATGGCTCCTTTACATCACAACCACCACACAACATGGCCAAAATGGCTCCTACACAACACAACACTACACAACCAGGACAATGGCCCCTACACAACACAACAGCCAAATGGCTCCTACACAACACAACCAGGCAAAAATGGCTCCTACACAACACAACCACCACACAACCAGCCAAAATGGCTCCTACACACACAACACCACATAACAGGCCAAAATGGTCCAACACATCACACCACCACACACAAGCCAAATGGCTCCAACAAACGCAACACTACCAACCAGCAAAAAGGCTCTACACACACAGCCCATGCAAAGTGGCTCCTTCACATCAAACAACCACATACCAGGCCAAAATGGCTCCTACACAACACAACCACGACACAACAAGGCCAAATGGCTCCTACACAACACAGCCTATACCAAAATGGCTCTTCACATCACAACCACCACATAACCAGGCCAAATGGCTCCTTCACATCACACCACCACAAACAAGGCCAAAATGGCTCCGAAACACCACACAAGGCAAAAATGCTCCTACACTACACAACCAGGCCAAAATGGCTCCTACACAACACAACCACCACACAACCAGCCAAAATGGCTCCTACACAACACAACAATGGCTCCTACACAACAAACCGGCCAAATGGCTTCTACACAACACAACCACCACACAACCAGGCCAAAATGGCTCCTACACAAACACAATCACCACATAACCATACCAAAATGGCTCCTACACAACACAACCACCACATAACCAGGCCAAAATGGCTCCAACACATCACAACCACACAAAAGCCAAATGGCTACACAATCAACACACACAACCAGGCCAAAATGGCTCCTACACAACATCAAACCACAACACAACAAGGCAAAATGGCTCCTACACAACACACCATGCCAAATGGCTTCTTCACACAACAACCACACATAACCAGGCCAAAATGGCTCCAACACATCACCACCACCACACCACAATCCAAATGGCTCAACCAACCAAACCTACACAACAGCCAAATGGCTCCTACACAACACAACCACTCACACAGCCAAATGGCTCCTACACACACAACCCAACAACCAGGCCAAAATGGCTCCACACAACACAAAACACTACACAACAAGCCAAAATGGCTCCTACACAACACAACAAGCCAATGGCTCCTACACACACAACCAGGCCAAATGGATTCCTACACACACAACACCACCACACAACCAGGCCAAAATGGCTCCTACACAACACAACACCACATAACCAGGCCAAAATGGCTCCAACAACATCACAACCACACACACAAAGCAAAATGTCCACACAACGCAAAACACTACACAACCAGACAAAATGGCTCCTACACAACACCACCACACACACAACCAGGCCAAAATGCTCCTACACAACACAACCAAGCTCAAAATGGCTAACAACTCAACACAACCTCTACCAACCAGGCAAAATGGCTCCTACACAACACAACCACCACATAACCGCCAAAATGGCTCCAACCAACACAACCACCACATAACCAAGCAAAATGGCTCCTCACTCACACACACACCACACAAGGACAAAATGGCTCCTTACATCCACAACCCCACACAACAGGCCAAAATGGCTCCTACACAACACAAACCTACACAACCAGGCCAAATGGCTCCTACACAACCACAAGGCCAAATGCTCCTACACAACACAACCAGAAATGGCTTTCCCAAACACACCACCACATACCAGGCCAAATGGCTCCAACACAACACAACCACCACATAACCAGGTCAAAATGGCTCCTTCACATCACAAACACCACACAACAAGGACAAAATGGTCCTTACATCACAACCACCACACAACAAGGCCAAAATGCTCCTACACAACACAAACACTACAACCAGGCCAATGGCTCCTACACAACACAACAAGAAACCAAAATGGCTCCTACACAACACAACCCGGCCAAATGGCTTCTACAACACACCACCACACACCAGCCAAATGCTTCTACACAACAAACCACCACACAACAGGCAACAATGGCTCCTACACAACACAACCACACACAACAAGGCCAAAATGGCTCCTACACAACACAGCCTACCAAAATGGCTCCTTCACACACACCACACCAATAAAACAGGCCAAATGGCTCTCACATCACAACCACCACACACAAGGCCAAAATGGCTCAACCCAACAAAACAGGCCAAAATGGCTCCTACACACCACACAACCAGGCAAATGCTCCTACACAACACAACCAGCCAAATGGCTCCTACACCACACAACCACTAAACAACCAGGCCAAATGGCTCCTACAAAACAACCCCACATAACAAGCCAAAATGGCTCCAACACAACACAACCACCACATACCAAGCCAAATGGCTCCTTCACATCACAAACACCACACAACAGGACAAAATGGCTCCTTACATCACACCACCACACAACATGGCCAAATGGCTCCTACACAACCACAAACAATACACAACCAGGCAATGGCCCCTACACAACACAACAAGGCCAAAATGTCCTACAACAACACAACCGGCCAAATGGCTTCTACATAACACAACCACCACACAACCAGGCCAAAATGGCTCCTACACACACAACACCACATAACCAGGCCAAATGGCTCCAACACATCACAACCACCACACCACAAAGCCAAAATGGCTCCAACATAACGCAAACACTACACAACCAGGCCAAATGGCTCCTACACAACACAGCCATGCCAAGTGGCTCCTTCACATCACACACCACCACCTAACCAGGCCAAAATGGCTCCTACACAACACAACCACAACACAACAGGCCAAAATGGGCTCCTACACAACCAGCCTACAAAATGCTCCTTCACATCACAACCACCACATAACCAGGCCAAAATGGCTCCTTCACATCACAACCACCACAAACAAGGCCAAAATGGCTCCGAAACACCACAACAAGGCCAAAATGGCTCCTACACTACACAACCAGGCCAAATGCTCCTACACAACACAACCACCACACAACCAGGCCAAAATGCTCCACACAACAATGCATACACAACAAAACCGGCCAAATGGCTCTACACAACACACCACCACACAACCAGGCCAAATGGCTCCTACACAACACAATCACACATAACCAAACAAAATGGCTCCTACACACACAACCAAACCTAACCAGCCAAAATGGTTCCAACACATCACAACCACCACACCACAACAGCCAAAATGCTCCACACAACCAAACACACACAACCAGCCAAAATGGCTCCTACACAACACAACCACAACAACAACCAGCCAATGGCTCCTACCAACACAGCCATGCCAAATGGCTTCTCCACAACACAACCACCACATAACCAGGCCAAAATGGCTCCACACATCACAACCACCACACCACAAATCCAAAATGCTCAAACACACGCAAACACTACACAACAGGCCAAAATGCTCCTACACAACACAACCAAACACAACACAGGCCAAATGTTCTCCTACACAACACAAGCCCCACACAACCAGGCCAAAATGGCTCCGCCACAACACAACTACTCCACACAAACAGCCATGGCTCCACACAACACAACAGGCAAATGGCTCCTACACAACACAACCAGGCCAATGATGGTCTACACAACACAACCACCACACAACCAGGCCAAAATGGTCCTACACAACACACAACCACATACCAGGCAATGGCTCCAACACATCACAACCACTACACCACAAGCCAAATAGCTCACACAACGCAAACTACACAACCAGGCAAAATGGCTCCTAACAACACAACCACCCACAACCAGGCCAAAATGCTCCTACACAACACACCAGGCCAAAATGGCACAACACAACACAACCTCTACAAACCAGGTCCAAAATGGCTCCTACCAACACAACCACCACATAACCAGGCCAAAATGGCTCCAACACAACACAAACCACCACATAACCAAGCCAAAATGGCTCCTTCACATCACAACCACCACACAACAAGGACAAATGGCTCCTTTACATCACAAACCCAACCACAACAACATGGAAAAATGGCTCCTACACAACACAAACACTACACAACCAGGCCAATGGCTCCTACAACAACCCAACAAGGCCAAATGGCTCCTACAACACACACAACCAGACAAAATGGCTCTACACAACACAACCCCCACATAACCAGGCCAAATGGCTCCAACACAACACAACCACCCACAAACCGGTCAAAATGGCCCTTCAACATCACAACACCACACACCAAGGACAAAATGCTCCTTTACATCACAACCACCACCAACAAGGCCAAAATACTCCTCACAACACAAACATACACTACACAACAAGCCAATGGCCCCTACACAACACAACAGCCAAAGCTCCTACACACACCACCAGCCAAATGGCTTCACAAACACAACCAAACCACACAACCAGGCCAAAATGGCTCCTACAAACACAACACCACACAACCAGGCCAAATGGCCTTCACTACACAACACACCACACACAACAAGGCAAAATGGCTCCCTCCACACACAAGCCAACCAAAATGGCTCCTTCACATCACAACCACCACATAACAGGCCAAAATGGCTCCTTCACATCACAACCACCACACAACAAGGCCAAAATGGCTCCAACCAACCAACACAACCAGGCCAAAATGGCTCCTACACTACACAACCAGGCCAAAATGGCTCCTACACAACACAACCAGGCCAAAATGGCTCCTACAACACAACCACTAACACCAGGCCAAAATGGCTCCTACAAAACACAACCACCACATAACCAGGCCAAATGGCTCCTTCACATCAAACCACCACACAACAAGGCCAAAAAGGCCTCCACACAACACACCACTACACAACCAGGCCAAAAGGGCTCCTTCAACACAACCAACACCACACAACAAGGACAAATGGCTCCTACACAACACAACCACTACACAACCAGGCCAAATGGCTCCTACACAACACAGCCATGCAAATGGCTCTTCACATCACAACACCCATAACCAGGCCAAAATGGCTCTTTCACATCACAACCACCACACAACAGGCCAAAAGGCTCCAACACAAACACTACCAACCAGGCCAAATGGCCTACACAACACAACCACCACACAACCAGGCCAAATGGCTTCCTACACAACACACCACAGTACCACCCAGGCCAAAATGCTCCTAGCACACCACCACACAAACCAGAACAAAATGGCTCCTACACAACACAACCACCACATAACCAGGCCAAAAGGCTCCTTCACTTCACACACCACCACACAACAAAACAAAAAAAAACGGCTCCTTTACATCACAACTACCACTACAAAAGGCCCAAATGGCTCCTACACACCAGGGAAGGCAGGAGAGTCGGACACAGCACTGTCCGCCTTCGCTAATTTGTT